>NC_056729.1:1682871505-1683061505 GCF_019279795.1 Protopterus annectens
TTAAGGAGAGATAAATTCAAACAAAAGAAGAAAGGTTAATATTGGCAGGCCGAAATAGTGGGCTACATACACGTTTGTTTAACATGTGGGCAAATTAGACAAATGTAGGTTTTGTAAAACAGAATAGGAAACAGTTGCACACCTTGTTGCTGTTTGTGATATATTAAAGGCAGAAGAACTGTATACTGAAAGACATAATAATGTAACAAGACTGCTGCACTGGGGTTTGTGCAAACATTATAATATTAAAGTAGCTGAAAAACACTGGAAACATGAGGCACAAAGCATCATAGAAAATGAGGAAGACTACATCAGATGAGATCACCCTTTACCAACAGTTCAAAAGGTAGACGCGAGAAAACCAGAGATAGTGGGCCATGAAAAGAAGCCAAAAGTAGCATTAACTGTTAAAATCGCTACACCCAGTGACTAAGGTGTCTTGCAAACAGAGGGACACAAAGTCATAAAATATCAGGATTTGCAGGCAAAAATGAGAACAATGTGGAAGAAAAAGCAATAAATTTTATAAAAAAGAATCTACAATCATATTTAGATATGTTACCAGTACTTGTAACGCCATACGAATTGCAGAAGGAGTCATTACTTCACATTGCGGGTGCTATGAAGATCACTTCTGGCTGACATCAAAGACATCAACAATTGAAACAATACTAATTTTGTAAACTTTAATCGTATTTTGACTTAGGAATGGGGTCCATTCCTGTTATGGTAATAGAAACCCAAAAGATTTGGAGAAATTAAAATAGACAGAAAGTATTCATCATCTGGCATTAAGTAAGTCAGATCCGGATCCCTCCCCTCCCCAGTTGTCCTGCAAATTGCTTTCCTTGCTTCTAGCATGTGTTGCCAAATCATTTGCCCTTTTCTTGCACTGCGTTTATATTTGGTTTTTGCCTCAAAATGGATTGATTTCAACAACTACTTGACCACCACAGGACTTGTTCCTCTCAGCTACTCTGGTCCCACACTTTACCAAAAAAAGGTTTCCCATATGTCCTCATGGCTGAAGTTATCCTTTCTATGATTTGATCTCTTATTCTCCATCAGAACTGCATGTAAAAAAAAGAAAAAAAAAAAAAAAGACTTCAGTCAGAATGTGTGACAGTAATGATTAGATCTAATCACCTTTTAAAGTACAAACCACTGGCCAGCTATTCTGGCCACCCACAGTAGATGTTACTTAACACAAGCAAATATGACTACCCAATAGAAATCTCATATATCCATGCAAAGTGTAATATATGTTAACTACAGTTCACTTAATCACCTTTGTGAACAAGTAATCAGCCTTGCCCTTTTCTCTACCATTGGCACGTACCGCTAATGTTGCCTTTTTTCCCTCACTGTGACTACCAAAACATCAGATTCATCACACATGCCTGTTCCTGTTCTTAGCACAGAAAAATCTCTGTAGTTAAATTACTGCATTTATACCTATGTATGCACGATCAGTACTGTACACTTCTGTAATGATCATTTTCTGGAATCACTGATCAATTCCATTGCTCATGTCATGAAATGCATCTTAAAAATGTACCAGTTAGTCAATGCTATCATAACATGCACAACATACATCTAAGATCATTGCAGGTTATTTCCTTTTTATTTTGGGGGAGGTGTTGGTAAATGTCAATATGTATGCAATTTTTTACTTATATGACTTTATGATCTCTGTGAGTTGCTAAGGTATGGCACACAATGTTGGCTGGACAGAGATTAAGCTTCAGATTGCTGCAAACATATCAGGGTTGACAGGTGGTCACCCAAATCCTGCCAGATATCGATATTTTTCCAGTCGCTATTTCATGTGTATGCTTCATTCTTCCCAGATACAAATCATGCAGTATTTCAATAGTGTATGTAACTCTATAAACCATTTACTAGGTTACAAATACCTACAACTTACAACGGCCCACAAACTCATCTTCAAACCTGCAGAATGCCCTTCTCTTGCTAAATCCCTAATAACCTACACACCTTGCCACTCCCTGAGATCCAAAAGCCAAAACCCCCTATAAGTGCACAAACCCTGTCATTCCCCTGGCCAATTACAACTATCCTACACCACAGCCATACTATGGAACTATCTACCCCCCCCCCCCCACTATGCAGTATACCAAACCACAACAACTTCAAATCTGTCCGGCTTTCTCATCTGTCCTCCAAATGAGAATGCCCTTCTCATGCTCCTAGCTAAACACCCTCCCCCCACTATTAAATCCTCACCCCTTTTTAAAAAGATATAGGACCAGTACACTATCCCACAGTACTACATCCAATTCTCTTGTTTGTATTCTATTCATTCTCCCTCTCAGTTGTATTCTATACTCCATCAAGCTAGAAAATTGAATTCTATTATGCATTATGACTACTCAAATGCTATTCAGGCTAATCAATTATATTCTATATGCACTATAACCTACTCACATTATTTTAAATCAACTACCTAAATCAACTAGTAACCTCTGTACATCCTTTACTTGAAATGTTTAAAGATTTCAAACTGAACCTTGACAAAGAAATTACTACCTAGTATGAGTTAACTTTGCCAAAGCTGCTCAAAGGTCGTAAATTGATTTTGATATGATACTTTCCAACCTATTATGAGTCTGTATATCCTTCTTAAAGAATGTTATGCATGCAAGCCTCTGGCTTATTTTATATATATATATATATATATATATATATATATATATATATTTTTTTTTTTTGTTTTTTCTTCCCAAGACTATATTCTCTCAAAAATTATGTAACATCTATTGCCATGAATGTAACTACTTGTGGAGCTTTTCTCCCCGGGCCTCCATTGAAAATAGATAGCTGTGACCCAGTGGACTCTCCCGGTCAACAAATTCAATTAAGATAAAAAAATAAGTATTAGTAATGCTGACTGTATTTATTAATTTATGAAATAAAAATTGCAATTACATTTATAATTTATTACCATTGCAAGAAAAGAGTTATATTTGCATGAGGTAAAGCCAGTTTTGTGTAGGCTATAAAAATATAGCTGTAACAGTTGATTAACACAGTAGTTTGTTTAAATGTATTTCTAACTGCATGCACAACATGGCTGAAATTTCACACACCACACCCTAGCTAGACTGCAGATTGGGGGAGAGGGGTAGGGTGGAGGGGATTATTTTGCCAAGTCAGTGACCAACACAAACTTTTATAAGAACATGTTGTTTTACTTCAATATTACCTGTTAAGTAAGACACATTTCTGCCAAAAAAGAAATGTACACATAGTTGCTATAGTTCTCTATTTGTAAATTAGTTATACTAGAACACAGTGTTACAAGTATTCTGTGAACAACATTACAGACATATTTCATATTCATTATTTCTTCTTTAATGAAAGGAAATACAGGCACAGTATTGTACTAATTCACACGACTATGCATATGCAAGAGAGAAAAAAAGAAAAAAAAAAACATGAATAAAGACATGTTTATATGTATATTTAGGCAAGGCTCAAAAGACAAACCCACCACCATAAACAGCACAAGTAACAAAAAACTGAGGGTAATGCTACTCAATGCCAGAAGTCTAAACCTCAAAATGCACGCACTCAAGGCTTTCCTCAGTATGGAGAAAATTGATATATGTGCAGTAACAAGAAACCTGGCTTAAGGCTCCAGACAGCACCCCAGCACTACCAGGCTACAACTCATACCACACATTTTGGCCACAAAACCAGAACCAAAATACAAAAGGCAGGGGAGTATCCACACCTCCAGGTTAGTGGCACAGCACGATGCTTCAGAGATCATCCACTTGCAACTAACAATGGGAAAAACTGCTATTCAAATTATAGCTTGTTACAGATCACCCACCATGTCCCAGGACCCCCACTCCGCATTCCTGGAAATGCTGGGAAACATAAAGGTCCTACCAAACACCCTGATATTGGGTGATTTCAATTATCCAAACATTAACTGGGAGAACTACTCAAGTACAGACTCCCTTGCCCAACATTTCCTAGAATTTATAAACTCAAACGCCCTCGATCAACTGTTCAACACCCCCACCAGAGGTGACAATATATTGGACCTGGTCATCACCAACTTGGGCGACCGGTGTTCCACTCCGGACATCAACCCCTTGTTGGTTAGATCTGACCATAAACTAATCACTCTGGATATCCACATTCCGCCACCACCCCCGGTCAAAGAAACCACCGTGAAAAACTTTTCAAAGCAAACTTCACGTTACTTAAGACCGAGATGGGAAGTTTCAAAGCCCCCATACTAAAGGATAACACTGTCCAAGCTGCAAAATCCTTTACTAATGCAGTCTATGGGCACCTGCAAGAATGCATGGATTGTGCTATCCCAAACAAAACCAAGACTCACTCCTCCAAGAAAAGGAAACCAGTCTGGTGGACTCCTGCCATAAACAAGCTATACAATAGAAGGAGGAAACTAGTACAGAAAAGAGTAAAATCCCAAGAAGGAAAGACATCCCTGATCAGTATCGGCAAGAAACTACATTCCCTCATAAAATCATTCAAGGTTAGTGTCGAAAGAAAAATTGCCATGGACTCCAAAGATAACCACAAGGCAATCTTTAGCTATGTCAAGAATCTAAGTGGCAATTCTCAGATCTGCTTAGAGTTAGTGCAGAATGACACAAAATACACTGATATAGCCAACATCCTGGCAGACAGATTCAGTGCAAACTTCACCCCCCTCTCACCCCCAATAGGGCCCATAACTGTACCAGAAAAATGTAGTGCCTCTGAAATCACTGACACTCAGGTTAAAACAGCCCTTTCCAAAGCCAAAAACACAGCATCAATGGGACTGGACGTTGTCCCAGGCTATGTCCTACACGAGCTCAAAGATGAACTAACCCCTCACCTAAACACACTGTTTAAACTCAGCCTCTCCACAGGCTATGTGCCCACAGAGTGGTGCACAGCAACGGTTATTCCGCTCCACAAAGGTGGAGCCACAGTGGACCCCGGGAACTATCGCTCTATAAGCCTCACTAGCTTGGTCTACAAAGCTATGAAGCACATCATCATGGATCTCATTAACAGAGACATTGGGAACCTCCAAACACTGGACCCTACCCAGTTCGGCTTTGTTAAGGGCAGATCATGCCTCCTAAACCTGGTGGACTTCTTTGAGACAGTTACCAAGGCTATAGACGAGGGAAAGGTGGTCCACACAGCCTACCTAGCCCTCGCAAAGGCCTTCAACACCATTCCCTACTCAGGTATTATAGACAAGCTCACCAGCCTGAACATAAACCCCTACATCACGAGATGGGTTGCCAACTGGCTCACGGACAGAACCCACAGGATAAGAGTTGTGGGAGCTAGGTCTGACTCTAAACCGGTTACAAGTGGCATTCCCCAGGGCTCAGTCCTAGGATCCCTCCTGTTCGGCATATACTTCTCAGAAGTACAGGCAAGAGCAGGAGGACTATGGCTGACCAAGTTCACAGATGACTGCAAACAAAGGGCTATAATTAACTCTCCGGCTGACACAGACATCCTCCAAAAGGATCTCACTGAGACAGATACCTGGTGTGAAAATTATGGCCTCAAGCATAAAGGCAAAAAGTGCATAGTCATCCCCTCTGGAAAAAGTACCCACAAACTATCACATAGGTGGTAGCCCCCTAAATATGGAAGACGTAATAAGGGATCTGGGGACTTAAGTAGATAGTAACCTCTCTTTTGATAATCACATTGCCAAAGTGGTTAGAAAATTCTTCTATGTAGCCCACCTAATCACAAAAGGCTTTGCATCCATATCGTAAGAGGTCATTGGGCCCATCTATGCATCACTCATCAGAACCATCATAGAGTACAATGCTCCATTTGGGATGTACCTTACAAAACACCTGCAACAACTGGAAAGACCACAGAAGTATCTCACCAAGAGGATCACTGGCTTCAAGCAGATGCCCTATGCAGCTCAGCTGAAGAAACTTCAGCTGTACTCAGTTGGATACTGCCTACTCAGAGGTGATCTCTGAGTAGGCTGTACTCGGTTGCATACCGCCTACTCAGAGGTGATCTCTGAGTAGGCTGTACTCGGTTGCATACCGCCTACTCAGAGGTAATTTCTGCCTGACATACAAGGCCATGTCCAACCCAGAATTGATGAAAGGGCGCCACCGAAAGAAAACCATATCCCCTCGAGCCACACGCTCCAGGGATCTAAACCTCACCACAACAATAAATAGGACGTACTGGACGGATAGATTCCTGTCCCAAAAACTTCCCATGCTCTGGAACAAGATTCCAATCTACATTAGGCAGAGCTCCTCCCTCTTCAAGAGAAACCTTGATGAGTGGATGGGAAACAGAAAGTTTATCCCGGGGATCACTTCAATGGCTCTGCTGGACAGAGGCACTGGGAACTAATCTAAGGGGGCAGCGAAAGCCAGCACATTCCGGCTAGGCTTATAATTGCCGTCAGGCAGATGGCCTAGTACCTACCTATGAACCTATATGTAGAAGAACTTTAGGACTTTTAATATAGGTAAACAAGAATTGCATTCTCTTTAATCATATCTTAGGAAAAACATAGATACAATAGCTAGCAGCAACAGAGAAGAATAGAGAGGCTAGTGCAATCTTCTGATAAGTATGACTAGTGAACAAGACAATATGTTTGTTTTGCTAGCTTGTATAAGAAACTTACAACACAAGCTTGAAATTATAAGACTAATGTAAATATAAAAGTGAAAGAAGACTGTTTTTCCAACTGTTTTCTGTATTACTCATAAGGAAAATATTGTTATAGCTTTGCACATGAAAAAATGCAAATGATGACTTTACAGTTCAAGCTAATGATTTTTAACCTAACTTGTAACCTGATTACCTGCAGTAATTACAGATTATTTTAGTAATATATTCAATGTACTGCAGGTACTTAAATTGAAAGAAACATATACCCCTTAAAAAGTCAAAACCCCTTGCCATTTGAATTCATCACAGGCATGCATAAGCACTAATTTCATTCTTCCCAGGTACAAAAGCACATTCCAAAGCACTACCCCCATTGTATGCATAAGCACATGTTTAATTCAATAAAGATTTTAGTGCAGTATTTCAACAGTGTATGTGTCACAAAAAGAAATATTGTCAGCCAGGCTACCTAGAATTTTGTAAATAATTATATGTCATTTGTGAATATTAATATGATTTATATAGAAGTGTGACAGAAGGAGATACTCCCAGCCCAGCTATCTGGAATTTATTTAGTGGTTGTGTGTCATTTGTGAATAGTAACATGATTCATATGCGTGTGTTACAAATAAATTAGAACTGTATGTCATAGTGTATAGACGTGTGCTGCTGAAATATTTTTATACACTATTGTAGCTGTTTAGATGTAAGTATTTTAACAGGGGAGACTGAAACTTCAGAAGAATGGTTGAGGTTGACTTACTTTATGGCTGGGCCATAAACAAAAGAGATGTTATCTTTCAGTTTCAGTGTAGTAGCAGTTATAATGTCTAGAACTAGAAGTCTTTTGTATTGTCTTTAAGTGTGGAGAAATGTAAATTGTGTTACGACTTCCACCATTTGCCAAAAGATGTAAGGTCTATGTGTTTTCAGAGATAGATGCTAAATGCTACAGCTGCATCAATGGTTTTACCTGGTATAATCAGATGACAAGAGGTGATGTCATTCTGCAAGTATCCCAGCAGTAATATCTGGGATATTAATCTGGGAGAGAGGTAGTGCATTTTGTATTTTGTCTTTGACCTGACAATATCAGCTAGAAAACCCACTCACCACATCTGTCTTGCCTTACTGTGGGTAAGTAAGTCTAGGGTACAGTAATTTCTCTTACATACAGTTAGGAATATAGTGAAGTATAATTTAGATGTTTTTCTTTATTTATTTGAGACTGTCCTGCAATGTTGTTTTAAATATTTCCTGTGATTTTGAACTCTGAAGTTACTGTGATTGTTTACTGAGTACTTTTTTGTACTTTTATTATTTATTATTAAATACATCTAAGTCTATCACTGTGGCTGATGTTTGTGAGACATATTTTAAGATCTTACAGTACTTGCATATCTATTTGGCGACACTGTGCAGGCCACTCCTAATAGCCTTATTCTTGATCAAACTACCATTTGAATTAATAGTAACATTACACAGTAAGATTGAACACCCTTTGCTAAGGGCCTTAAAGTAGCTGATAAGTAGTGGCTAGTGGCAGTTACCTTATAGTCTGGGCAGAAGGGAGCATAGCTAGTAAACCTGTTCTAGCCTTTTGCATGGGTGTACGTGTGTATACATCAAACCTCAAAGTGTGTGTGTGTCAGCTACTTGGGTAGGGACACGAGGCACTGGTTGGATGGAGAGGGTGCTAGAGGTGTTGGCTTGGCCACTCAGCTGAGTTATCAACCCTACAGCTGTGTCAGTGGGGAGTCTTATTGGGGATTTGGAGAAAGAGGGATAAACCAGCCCAAGACTGACTGTGGCCTCTGTGTGCTCTTAACGGAAATTGCACTTTACTGTGTGTATTTGTAATCCTCCCAGTTGCCAATTTTACTGTTGCCACTGGTGAGGATTGAGACTCCTTGATTACTAGGCCAGTGGTGGGGCATCACAGTATGAAATGGTATGTAAACAATATTGTGTGGATTTATCGTGCTTTTCCTGTTTTGTCTCTCCTCCTCCCTTTTCTCACTATTTTTCTTATTTTGCTTATGCATTCCTTTCTCCTTTTTTGTTTTGTTTCTCTCTCATTTATTTTCCTTTTTTTCCAGCTTCAAATCCCTCAGGAACAGACTGGGCACGTACTTCCCAGACTAGGGACTGATCTCCCTCTGTACTTCAAGGGATGTCCTCACATGGTTGGAATGGTGGCACTAGTTGTGTAAGCACCCCCCCAGCACATGGCAGCCTGGCAAACCTCACATAAAGGGGGCTTCAGAGCTTGTTCAAGGATGTACTGGTAGAGATAGTGGACAGTAGAATTCATCCAGTTAAAGCCTCTCTTTAATGTGTAGAAGACACAGTCTCCCAGTTAGTGCTGACCACTGCACCAAAGCAGGCCCCTATCCCGTCAACATTAGGGTTCTCCACTGCAACACCATCTGGCAGTGGATGTGTTTGAGGCTCTATGGACTGTGATTCTAGCTGGCACTTCCTCAGCCCTTCTTCCCTTATCCTTTCTCCTTCACCCTCTTCCCTATTTCCCATCCATACTACCCTCTCATAAAAAAAATTGAAAAAAGAATAGGGGGAGTCTATCCCCTGACAAAAACATAGTGCCCACCCTCTCCGACCTCCTGCACCACCAACCCTCTTAATGTTTCCCCCGTTTTTGTTGCCATCTTTGTTTTCTCTCCCTTTGTTCAGTCCTTCCTACCACCCTCTTTCTAATCTTTAATGAAACCATCAGGGTGTCCACAAAAGGACACCCCATATAAAAAATTATAAACCTCTTTTCTTTTTAAAAAAAATCCCTCAAGTTCTGCTCATTCCTAGAACATTTTGAGCCTGACTCATGATTGTATGTTATATTTATTTATCTATTCATTTATTTATTTATTGACATTTGGTGACCAGGAATGTCTGACTGGGTCAAGAACCCATTTTCAGCGGAGATCTGGGAAAAAAGCTCCATCAGTGAGTGTAAAAATTGACAACAATAGTAAACATATAACATCAGATTGTAAACAGCATTGGATAGATGCATGAGATACAATAGGTGGAAGAAAATACTAATTTATATATTGGATAAAAAAATAACATCACATAAAGTATGTTTGTACAAAAAATAAGTAATGGGTTGGAATTTAATGTGTTGGGAAAACAAAAAATATTTGATGATTCAGAAAAGGAAAGGTTAACCTTTAAGGAAATTAGTGTAAGTGAAAAGTGTATTACTGCGGTGGTGGTGCTGCAGTAGCGTTGTCGCCTCAAGTTAGACGTTGCCCGTTCCATTCTCAGTTAGAGCGTCTTCTGTGTGGCGACATGTGTGAATGGGCGTTCCTTCGTTGAAGGTTGTGTCTTAGGCCTGGCAAGCCAGCACGTAAAAATCTACTGCCAATCATTAGCGGACCGGAGTTCCGCTGTGGCGACCCATAACCGGGAAAAGCCGAAAGACACAACAAGTGTAAGTGAAAAGTGTAAAAGGTAGAGCTATGCAAAAAAAAAAAATTACACCAAGACTCACGATTTTACAAAGTAATTTGCGAGTTCATAATGTCAAATTTTATACAATTTACTCTTGTGAAAATTAAGCATGTTTTCAAAAAATACCTTTTCTATACTCATCGCAATTGCTATTCACTAACCTTATCTGCATATATGAAAACTTGAGAATTGACAGTGTGTTTAGTAGTTAGCAATAGTTTTAGTAGTTGTATTATCTCATATTTGAAAGCTGGACTAAAACTGAAGCCTGCTGGCAATACAACATAATGATTTTAAGAGAAGGATGTGAAAAAGAGCTATTTCCAGTATATCTCTGTTAGATTCGCACTACCTCCTCCAACATAATGTATAACCAGAATGACACAAACCTACACACCTGAATAACACTAAAAGAAGACACTTGTAACTAATGGGACTTCGCCAAATGACAGAGACTTAATTAATTAATGAATTTCCCACATACCATGAGTTTTCATTGCAAAGAAGGATGTTCCATATTTAATCATTTTCTTGTTTATCAGCTATTAATCTCCAAATATTTATGTTGAAAATTAATAACTACTTATACTATTAGACATGGATAAGTGATGAAGCTGCTTTATACTTTGTTTAACCCATTTTCCCTGTTTTAAGTCAGTGTAAGTTTCTAGAATATATTGCTTTTATGAGATACTCTGAAAATGCCAGCTGTGGTAAGGCTAATATCCAAAAAAGAGGGACAATGATTTTTGGATGTTAAAAAAATAACACTCATTTCAAGAGGGGAAATTTAACAAATTATACTAGTGATTTTTAGCATAAGCTCCAGTAATTACTGTGATTCTATTAAAGTTCTTTTTAGAGCATTTATATATAAACAAAATAAAAAAAACAGATTCTTAAGTGCATAAGAAGAAATGTCTTAAAATGGCAGCTTTACAAGAAGAAAAAAATAAGACAAACTGAAGACAAATGAGTGTTCTGGTCTATTTATTTTTATTTTATTTTGCTTTTATTTTATTTGTTTTCTATAGTAGAGCATAATCTCCATGGACCTTTTTCAGACTCAGCCTGGAAGCGGTCTGGTTAAGTGACTTGCTTAGAGTCACACAGTTAGACAATGGAGGTTGAGGGAATCAAACCTTGCACCACAGGATCAGCTCTAAAGTGCCAACTGCCAGGAAATCCCATGTGACAGATAACTGTTACTGTTGAGCTTTGAATTCTACCACTGCCAAGTAAAATGTAACCCAGTTATTGGGTGGGATAAGGTCTGCAGTCCTTGAATCCACTTCATTGTCCCATATAGATCTCACACTGATCACATACAGAGCTCAGCCTTTGTCTAAGTACCCCAGGCAACCTTCCTATCACTCCAGCTATTCTCCGTCTCATATCATCTACTAAGAGGCAATCTCTGCTTGACTTACCCCATGTTTGACACAGCTCTGTCAGAAATGCTAATTCTAAGGAAATCCCAATCCCTCCACACCACATGCTCCAGAGACCTAAACCTCAATACCACAATCAACAGAACATGCTGGAGGGATAGTTTCATAACCCAGAGACTGCCGTTGCTCTGGAATAGACTTCCCATACATGTCAAGCAGAGCACCTCACTGGCCCTCTTCAAGAGAAATCTTGATGAGTGGATGGGAAATAGATAGTTCATCCCGAGGATCACTCCAGTGGCTCTGCTTGACAGAGGCACAGAGAACTAACGTCAGGCGGCACTATGCCAGGGCACTTCTATGGACATGAACCACCTCTGTGAACCACAGTCTATTCTAGTGTGTCACACACACACACACACACACACACACACACACACACACACACACACACACACACACACACACACACACACACACACACACACACACACACACACACACACACACACAGAATTATTAGTTCTCCACAGGTTTCTTCCTGGCATAATAGTACTGGTTCTAATCTAGACAGGGCTTGAGACCTAAATACATGAGTTACCTGCCGATCTTGAGTTACCTAAATATAAATTAAAAAGTAATATTTCACTAGGAATATGAAACTTTGCTATTCTATAATAATAATAAGAAGAACAACAACAACAACCTTTTTTCTCAGATAATAAATAACAATAGCACATAAATAAATAAATAAATAAATAAATAAATAATAAAGGTCTGCCACATAATCTTAAAAGTGAAGAAACAAAACTGTACATAAAGAATAGAGACAGTGCTGATACAGTTTCAATATGCAGCTATCAAGTCAATACATAGAAATATAAAATATCAGTCAGTTATACAGTCAGACTGTATACAGACAAATCTGATCTGCAGCTAAATTCCTAGCTATTTCTTACAGAAGAAACATTGACCCTAACAATTCTAAGTTAGAGAATAAACACCAAGACAGGACAACACTTACATATATGTATCAAGATCTCTCAAGCCATGGCAAGACTAGACATTCCCTGATTATTAGTCGCACATATATACTTTAACTTAACATCACAGAAACAAGGGATCATCAGATTACATAATTTCCTTTGCTTCAGTATTGCATGTATTATTTTATTTTATTTATTTAACATTTGTTAACTGGGAAAGTCCGACTTGGAATGAAACCAATTTTCAGCATAGTCCCAGGGAGTAATGCTCCAGACATATGTATTTGTAACGTGGGAGAAAACCGGAGCAGCTGGAGGAAACCCACATGAATGCAAGGAGGACATGCAGACTCCACACAGAAGGCACCCCAGCCAAGAATCAAACCAGAGAACCTCTCGCTGTGGTGAGGTGACAATGCTACCGCTGCACCACTTACATCAAATCAGATTAAATTAGCTATTTTACCACATTATACAAGAAAAAATAGTAGTAAACAGGATTCATCTATTAACTGTTTGCATGTTAATGACTTCTTCCCTTCATAATTCTGCCCAACTATCCCGTTGAAGTCCTGTTACTGCAGTTTCCTGTCCTTGGTTTTAGCTGCCTCCAAATTATTATGTGCCAAAAGTATTTGTAAACTTTTAAGTCCTTCCTAAGAACCTACAGCAAGTTACACCTTGTATTCCAAATGCATATTTCCTAAAGTTTCCTTTGTTCCATAAACTTTTTTAGATACAAATTCAAATGTCATATGATTATATAACTTTTATGCAATGACAAGCACACACATTGTAAATTACAAAGATCCCCAAAAATAGCTTGAAAAGATGCCAACATTCTGAAATAAAAAAGAAAAAATGCATCTCATTCTCCATAATTTTTTCTATACTGGCATCACATTTTTCCCTCCCCACATAAGAACCTCAAGCAAGTCTTCTGGAAGCAACCCTCAAGAAATGCAAGAGTCAAAGTTGCAATCTACTGTTATACTATCTTGAGACACAAACTGAATGGCCACAACAGTTTCTTACTAAGAAGCTCAAGGGTCTAAGTCATAAAAGGTGTGTGGACCTTCTCAAAGCCTGTCCATCTTCTTGGTGTCATACAGATTATTGAGGGGTGATTTCTCTCAGACCTACTGCACAGTCACAAGTCTAGTGTGGGCATAAATACCTAGTCATAAATTCTAAATCTCTTTTGCAACATGAATAAAACTTGTTATAGGTGATTGATATGTATGTCACGTCTTTGGAATCATCTTCCACTCTGCATAAAGCAAAGTACTTCTCTTACATTATTCAAATGTAATCAGAATGAATGGATCAAATGGCTGGGTAACTGCAAGTCCCTTATCCATCATGGGCAGGGACAATATGTAAATGTTCTGCTCACCTCTCAGTTATTCCTACTTAAAATATAAGATCTGAAAGGTGGGTGGCTGGCATAATGGTTAAGTTGTTTACCTCACAAACAAGAGGTACAGGGTTATATTCACACTAAGAGAAATTGCTGAGGCTTAAAATTACCCAGAAGGGCAGTGAGCCTAATACCTACCTATGAACCTAAAAAATGTATAGGGGTGTATGTTAGGGTTTTAAACATGCTCACAAATTAAAAGCCCAGTAGGTACCCATGAACCTATGAATATGCATTGTTCTTGATGATGGGTGACCTGAATGTTGGTACCAGGCAGACAGAACAGGATATGAGGATTGCCTGGGTCCACATGTCTGGAGCAACAAGAATAATGCAGGAGAGGCTTTTCTGGACTTCTCACTAACAAATGGCTTAATGTAGGCCAACGTGGTTCAGCAAAGGAAAGATAGTCAAAAAACAACTCATGCAAGTATGGCCAGCATGCAACATATGTAGATTTTCATCCTAGTAAAAAAGGACATTAGGGCTGAATTAGAGATTGCAGAGTCATCCTTAGTGAAACAGTCATTCCCCAGCCCCCAGCAGAAAATACTGGTGGCTAGAATCAGCTGCAAACAGTGGGCAGAGCAACCTCTAGGATCAACATAGAATTAGCTGAAGACCCAGAAGGTAACTGGAAATCACAAGAGTTCATGGAAATACTGGCTGTAGCACCTCAGGAAGATGAGGAAAGTGATGGACAGAAAGAGAATGATAGCATTAAAAAACAACAGAGTGAAGATGATAGAACATATCTGCAGTAGGGCAATTTGCAGAACTTTAGTTGAGCACATTCATCCACTAATTGGATGCTTCAGTAGAACTAAAGTATAAAACATCAAAATGGATATTTAAATCAGCAGCCAGTTACTGGATAACCTATCAAATTCCAAACTGAGTATCACATGATGAACAAATGAATAAATAAATAAAATCACCTGTCATTAGTACAACAATGTCTAAGATGCACTGGTGTTAAATACATACAAATAAATATATAAACAGTAATAGACTCCATATGTGTATGACTAAAGTAATATAAAAATAACCAAAAATTAAGTTGTTCCATTTCATAACTTTGCAGTGCATAACTTTAGCACACTTTGTATAGATACAAGTTAATTTAAACCTGGCTTACTAGTGGTATTTAATCTTAATTGCCACAATAATTCTTTGAATTCTACAGTGTATTTGTTTATGTGTCACTCTTTGCAGCATGTGAAGGAGAGTAACAACAGAGTTTGATACCTCTGTACTGCTGGCAGTGCTAATGGCATTAGGGTCTATATTATTTCAGTGAATGCTTAAAATAGCGAAAGCTGTTTAATCGACCCAATAAAGTTGAAATCCCTAAATCCAGAACACACGGAACAGCGATTTTTTTTCCCAAGGAAAAAAATCTCTGGGCCATGTTCGGGACTTTGCCATTTCCTCCAAGGTAGTGCAATCCTGGAGTTGGTATTTTTAAGTAGTGGGTGTGGGGGGCAAAGCCCCCCACTTTATTTTGCGTTTGGATTTTTTTTTTTTTTTCAGATCAGCGATTTTTTTTTTCTTCTGAGAAAAAAAATCGCTGTTCCATGTGTTCAAGATTTAGGGATTTCAACTTTATTGGGTCAATTAAACAGCGTTCACTATTTTAAGTGTTCGCTGAAATAATATAGATCCTGGCATTAGAATACATATTCTGCAGTCGCTTGGAGTATACTTGCTTCTCTATATCACAGTGTGTTCCCTTATGAGCCACTTCCTCCTAAGCCACCCAAGATTTTGATAATGTCTGCTGTGACTTCATCTGAGCCTCTTGCTTTTCTCTGTCTTTGTTTTCCTTAATGCAGTTTGTATGCCTTATAGGGAAGGGTGTCCTTCCTCTTTCATTGTAGGTTGTGCACATGGCAGTATAGCTTCTGTTGGGATTTTCTTCATTCAGAAGCTTCTTAATGTACTCCGTCTATCTGCCGTTGCTGTCCTTGGGAATAGTAAGCAGACTATTAACATCCCATTTGAATCCTTCTGACATTGCCTTACAATCTGATAAAGCTTCTTCAGTCAGTCTGCTGAATCAATTGATCTCAGTTTCTTGTCTGAGCTCATCTGCATCTGGTATTAAGCCTATTAATAGTTATTGGTTCTTTTGGCTGGATACGCTGTTTGTTTTTTGTGATACTAGTTTTCCATACAGTCATTGTAAGAACTATAGAGTCAATAAGTCCCTCATTTTGGGAGCTTTTTTTCCTTTTTTGACTCAGTCTGACTGTGGATTTGGTATATATTAGTTTGGGGGTGGGGAGGCTTGCCTCCATATTGGGTAATGCATGGTCCCCCCCCCCCCCTGCAAAAAAATGCTTACTCTTTACTTTTTCATCCTTCTATGTTTTGGGCATTAGTTTAAAACAATTCTGTTGCTCAGGGTTTTGATGTTCAGCATTTCATAGAAAAACACACACACACACATGACTTACTGTAGCAAGAATGTAGTGTTTAATTCCCTCTTAGTCCCTTTAAAGTAAATATCATATACTTTTGGGTTGTCATAATGCTTAAGGTATTTACTTCACATATCAGAGTTAAAAGGTTTGATTCCCACCAAGTAAAATTTGCTAGGTAAAATGTTTCACAAGGGGAGCTAACCTATCATCTGGCCAATGAATGAGTGCCTTAGTATGTGTTCACCACTAAAGCTGTAGTGAAAGTTTAGTAGATGTTAATACTTTCAGTGTCTGACAGCCAAATAAAGTCCAAATCATGTTTATTCTGCCATTAATTATAAGACCTACATTTGAAACATCAGTTGTGAACACCTTGTCTATAGCTATGTATTTTAAACTGTTTGTGAGATCTCATTTGCATGGTGAACAAAGGAGTATATGGCCTTTGTAAACAAACTCTTTCCACCTGGCCCTTAACTGCAGTCTATTATTAGAGCAAACTGCTACCAAACACAATTAAACCTGCATTTCAAGGTGTGGTGCTATATAAGTGGCTTACATTAATTGATGTACAGATATTTAAACCATTTTTAATGCTAATACCATATTCATGCTTTAAAACATTTCAGTTCACTGTGACTCAAGACTTATTGCTTATTTTACTGCTTATGATAATGTCCAGACCTGATCCAAGGGAACACTATGGTTACAGTCTGTCTGCACTACATAATTCTTTCTGTAATCATGTCAGACATGGAAAAAAAATTCTGATTCCTGAGGAAGTCAATGGTGACCCCAGGATTAAAAAAAAAAGATATTTTTTGGAATGACTCATGGGTGATGAGATTGTAATGCAACGTCTTGTTCTTCCTGTACTGAAGATACATTCTTTAATTCTCCTGTGACATAGAGCACTACTAAAAGATGACATCATGGCATCACTGCAACTAAGAACAGTGATGACTCTTGTCTGAAAAAAAAGGTATTACCCAATATAAAACTTCCTGGGAAAAAGTAATTCATAGCAATGAGAAATCATGGCTTTTTTGTAATCATTTCCTGACCTCAATATAATTATTACAACATGTATAAAATATAGTGATAATCATGTTTGTCCAGCTTTAACTACTGCAGAACATTTCTTAGTATTAACAAGTAAGACATTTCTGTTTGTTTCTGTCTTACTGTTAGGCTGAGGGCATTGTATACAGAAAATAAACACATAGAAACGTGAGAAGAGACAACAGTAAAGGGAAATGTTACCCATTCAAATCAATTTCCTAATAAGACTTCATATCTCTAAGTATTTAACAGGACATCATATATCATTACTAAGCATTTTTAAATCTATATACATATGTCATTGCATAACTATGGCATCTTTTTCCTTAATGTATTTTCACATAAAAGTAACTTGTATTATAATTTCTAAACTGCAACATCATTTGCAAGTTTGGCTTATTACTATGTGCCCCTTGCTTTTTCATTTCTTTTTTTAAATACTTAATTTTCCTGGATTTAATTTAGTGTTTCATGATACTTATTTTTTTTCTTCTATGTACCTATTTCCAAATATTTTAGAATGATACTTATTTCACACACAATGCTGCGGTAGCGTTGTCGCCTCCCAGCAAGATGTTGTCCCGTTCGATTCTCAGCTAGAGCGTCTTCTGCGGAGACATGCGTGAATGGGCGTACCTTCGTTGAAGGTTGTGCGCTAGGGCCGGCAACTCAGCACATAAAAATCAACTGCCAATCATTAGCGGACCGGAGTTCCGCTGTGGCGACCCCTAACCTGGAAAAGCCGAAAGACACAACAACAACAACAACAACTTATTTCACACACAATCTTTCCTCATATGAATTTTCTAGTATATCATAAGAATGTTAATTGTACTTCTTTATAATTACTTCTGTTATCTTACCAGACTTTTGTAAACTTGGTCTCTAGAGTTAAATATGCTGTCCCAGCTAAGGTCTCATAAAGTGCACATACAAAGAAACAATAAGCTTTTTCTTTCAAACAGGAAGACCTTTGTCTACAGCATGAGTGTAAGAACCATCTAAAAGCAGATGACAAATCATCTTCATGGAAAAGTATATATATATATATATATATATATATATATATATATATATATATATATATATATATATATATATATATATATATATATATATCAGAGTGCTGGATAAGAGATTTCCAATAGTTGAACCCTGCTATGGAGCAGTGGGCTAGTATTTTAACCTTGCAGAGATGTATAAGGATTTGTAGAAGTCTACTGATTCAGCCTTTTTTTGCAGATTTGGGAATTTATGGACATGTGACCTAGCCCATAACGTCCCGTCTCTCACTCATTTTTTGTTTTTGGTGGCTCTTTACTCCTCTCAATTCCACATTGGATTTGTGTTTCTTTATGTGCCAACTTCTGCAAATGATCCTTAGATGTTACATTCTTATCTATCTTTTCTTAGCTATCCTAAATAGCACTTTGGCTTCATTCAACCTGATCTTCAAAGGTGGCAATTAAGCTGTCCCCGCCTTTCTTTTGGTAAGGTTCCTTTCTGCATTATGACTATCCTTTTACTTAAAGTAACATTACTAAGACTTTGTTTATTCTTCTTAACCTATGTATACCTGTCAGATACTCTACCAAGCACTTCAAGTCATCAAACTGATGGATTAACCTCAGGTACTTTCCAAATATCAAATGACATCCCTGCAAAGTATACCAACTGCATTAGCGCTCACTTATATATCCAGAAAATAGTTTTATCTTCAGATCATTCTCTTGCATAACACAGCAAACCCTGTAGTCACAATCATACACTTTTCAACTAAATTATACTATTTCCTGTACAATATTATCTTGCCTGGCAGCATACACTTAAACCCAGGGCCAGGTGACTATTTCAATCAACACCACGCCTCAACAATCTCCTACATAAAAAAACAAAGATTTAAGGATAGTTTTCATAAATGCATGTGGTCAGTAAAATAAATGGATGTCACTTAAGGCTTAGCTAATGATGCAGCAGTCTCATATACTAGCCATTTCAGTGTCCTAGATAAAAGAAGAGTAAGGTCCCTTCTAGTATATTCTGGATGCTTCCATTTTTATAAATGATTCCATACCAGGTCCCTGACCATGAGGTGAAACCTTGACAATAATTGCAATACAAAATACTATTCCTGTTACTGCCTCCGCTACATAAGGCACTGTGGATGATTAAAACCCAAACTGGGTAACTGGCTTATTATCTTACGATACATCCCCCTTCTTTTTCAGTGCCCAATATTAAAACGTTACTAAATATATTTCCTAAGCAGGCTGCTAAAAACAACATTATTCTTGGTGATTTTAGCATTAATGACTCAAGACCAGACCTAAACAAAATGCTTCAACAACACAGTTTGGAGCAATTAGTCAAAAATACCCTGGAGGCCAGATCTACACACTGGCAATGACTCGGCTCTGGGTCTCTTCATTACTAACATCCACCAGGTGCTTACAGGCAAACATCATTCCAAATAACCAGAGCAATAATGTGCTAAAGTAAGTCCAACCATTCAGAAATAAAACAAAATCCTTTAACTCAATTTTACTTTATTTCTGGTGTTTGGACTTATATTAGAACAGTATTTCTCTGGTTATTGCTCTATATTGCTATGCTTTCCACGTTGCTTTTTTGATCCTTCCAAATAACCTAAGTAATCATTGTCTTGTGCTGTCCCTTTGGTCTTTCAAAACAATCAAAAGACCCTTATCAATTATTATTGGCAGATTTTTCTGAGCTATAAAACAACCCATCCTGAATCCTGACCTCAATGTTCTTGACTGGGCTACCTTCTTACCATATTACAGACCCCCTGCTGCTCTTTTGCACTCACCCATATCCATATTCAGAATGTTTTTTACCCAGTCAACAAAAGGAGACTTAGACCTCAGATGTCACTTGTGGTATAGGTTCATAGGTTCATAGTTTAGTACTAAGCTAACTGCCCTTGCGAGCTATTTTAAGCCTAGCCAGTTATCCCTTGTGAGACTCAAACTCTGCACCTTGTGTTTGTAAGGCAAACACTTTAGCCATTAAGCCACCCCCCCAACCCTCAGAAGTATCAGATTATATCAAAGCCTATGTCTAGAGATTATGCCTGGAAAGCCTTTAAATAATACCTGTCTAATATAGAATTCCATCAAGCTAAAGAAATACAGAAGAATAACCACAAAAGCAACAAAGGCATTGTTTCTTTGATTAAACAAAATACCATAATTCTAAACCAAAGCTGATTAAAAAAATGTAATTGACAGGTGCTATTACAGACTCCTCGGTCAATAATAATGATAATGTTCATCCTGTTAATGATCGTTGTTTTCTTCTGACTTCTTTACTAGATCTTAGTGATTGCTTTCATGCTCAGCCTCCATTACCCCTTAACGTCATTCACTGGCATCTTCTACTTTTCTTATACAGCAGTAAAATAAAAATAATAATAAACTACTGCTACTAAAAATAACTCCTCAGCGTCTAAGTTTAGTAATCTCCATTTAGCTTTCCTCACACTATAAGAAGAGAAATATAGCCAGACTCCTCTATCATATTGTTAACCTTTCTCTCACAAGTGGCACAGCTCCTGCTCTGTATAAATATGTTATAGCAATCTTATTCTCACAAGTGTGCTCCCTCACTGATCTCAAGGACCATCAACTAACATCTGACCTCTGCCTTTTTACAAAAATCTTAAAAAGATTACTATTCCAAAAACTATATCAACACACATAGCTATGGCCTTATCTGTGATGAACAACTTGGGTTCCACAACTCATTCAGCACCCGGACAGCTCATTTCACTGACATTGACTCCATTTTTAAGACCATGAAGGACAGGCTTATTACTGCTGGTCTATGTGGTGATGTGACCAGAGCATTTGAAACTGCTTAACAAGCTACAAAAAACTAAACTCCATTTATAATACAATAGGACGGTTGCAAAGCTACCTGGAAAGATAGAACTTTTCAAATTTACCACATTTGGTTCTCCTGCAATGTAAAACTGAAAACAGGAGTGCCCCCAAGGTTCATTATTAGACCTCTTTACTCTTCTGTCTCTCTCTCTGTTAGCGATCCTCCACAAGGACTCTCATATCACAAAATTGTCATGTACGCTCATCATATTCTTATTACAGAGTCTAGCAAAACATGTCCTGACCTACATTTTAAATTACAAAACAATTTCACAGATCTCTGCAGGTGGTCTCTTGATAATAAACCCTTAATCCACCCAAAGAAAAAACAATGTAATGATCTTTGGAACTACTCAAGAACTGGCTTCAACCCCCCCCTCATTAAAGGCCAGCCAATGTCTCAGAGCAGAAATACATTGAAATGACACTTCATCATCCCTCTCCTTTACCACTTATACAGATAACATAACCAACACAGTTTTAGTAAAACTGAAATACTGCTACACAATCACACACATTTTATTCAGCTATTGCCTGGACTGCCATTGCCAAAACATGTTCTGCTTCCAAAACTTGAATATTGTTTTTCTTTGCTAGCTCTGCACTCCTCTTTCAATATTCAAGACAATACAAATTGCACAAAACAAAATCTTGTGATTCATTTTTCTCTCATATCCACTTGTCCATCATTGCACTCTGCTTCAGGATACCAAGTGGCTATGAGTAACAGACAATGCCGCCTTTCTTCTGGCACTCTACTTATCAAAATCCTAGATATGAGTTGTCCATCTTCTTAAGGCAGGCAGGTGCACTTGCTA
Organism: Protopterus annectens; assembly: GCF_019279795.1. Lineage (NCBI taxonomy): Eukaryota > Metazoa > Chordata > Ceratodontiformes > Protopteridae > Protopterus > Protopterus annectens. Next base: position 1,682,893,660 of record NC_056729.1, read on the forward strand.
CCATGACAATGGACAATATGAATCTTTATATATAACTCTAAATATTATCTGATGTGTTTCTGTATAAATGGATACAAAACGTTAATAGACCAACCTTCCCACCTGGTGAACGAGCAGTTAACAATAACATAAATAAATAAATAATGCTGTTTCTTGCACTACTTCTATTGTCCACTGGATTGCAAATTACCTATCCAACAGATCACAGGTTATGAAAGTTACTAGTTCCCAATCTGATTATCAAGTTGAACCCAAAAACAGTCACAAATTAAATGAAAAAACAACAGCATAGTAGTTTTTGGAAGAAACATTGTTCCCACCTCATATCGTATAAATAGTACTACTATTCAGTCAGATATGGTCATAAAACCAAGAAATTTAAAGTCTTAAATACTTCAACTAGCCCATTGACTCCCTACTTTCTTGAAACACGAAACTTCTCTACAAACGCACACACTATGGACTCACTGGAGTGAGACATTGGATAGTCTTGATGACTGAATGGGTAGCCACAGTTTAACATCATGTATGCCTGTGTTTAATTTGGGAGATTAGCACTATTAACGGCTTTAAAAGGTGCAAGAAAAAAGCATATATGGCTCATCATGTTGTGGGCCACGTGGCCACGTGACTGCTAGTATGTACTGAGGTGAGGGAATGGGGCAACTGTCCTGGGTGCCAACTTGGAGGAGGTGTAGAACACTGAATGCTTTAACCAGCTGCTGTTAAATTCATCCACCACACCACTGACTGATGAAAAAAAAAAAGATGATCTTTAACCTCGGGGATATCAGCTCAGTGAAAATGTGAAATGTGTCCATAGGCTTTAATGGACAGATTTTAAGAGCCTTAGTTGATGTCACCAAAGGAAATCCTAAATCTAGGAGGTGGATTGAATAAAATGTTAATGCAGCTTTTTATTTAAAACACAGCCCAAATAAATACAAACTAGTTGTCATTTATCTATCTACCCTGATCTTTCTTATTCTTAGAAAAGTTCCTTCTCTCAGCAGTTCTATAAACTGCTTCTTCTTCATGTATTGATCTAAAATATAGTTTAACAGTTACCTAGGCCAAACATACCCTGCAATAGTTTTATTTTAGCTAACCCAAGTATGGCTTAAATCCCTTTCATCTGTGTGCTACCTAGCCTGTACCTTCACTTTCCATCCAGTGATAGATGCAACCTAAAAATGTCTCGATCATGTAGGACAAGCTTCTATCTTCATCCCTTAGATCCAACCATAGCCTACAACATTTTCCCACTACTGTGCCGAATGTGGTCTAACTTTCCTCATCCATTAAGGCCAGCCAGGGTTTATAACTTTTGAAGATTACTGCAATTATAATCTACTCTCACTCATGTGAGGAAAGCAAAGGCTGCAAAAATTTCATTTGACCTGTATGAAGCATGGCCTAACATCTCTTATCTTGGCAAGTGCATTTTCCTTTTTTTATATTTCTGTTTCTGTCATTTATTCATGTTACCAAGATGAAACTAGGTATATAGCATGTTAGTTTACTGTAAAATAAGGCTTTACTTAAAAAAATTATATTTTAATCAGGCGGTGCAGTGGTTAGTGTTGTTGCCTTACACCAAGAGGTCCTGCAGTTCAATTTTCAGCTGGGGTGCCTTCTGTGTGGAGTCTGCATGTCTTCCATGCATTCATGTGGGTTTCCTCTGTGTGCTCTGGCTTCATCCCACATTTGAAAGACAAGCATCTGGAGTCTTTCTCTCTGGGCCTCTGCTGAAAATGGGATATATCCCAGTCGGATTTTCCTGGTAAGCAAATGTTAAATAAATAAATAAAATTCTGAGTTATGAATAGTGCTAATTTGAAAGATGTATGCCCTAAATTTGTTATCCTTCTGGCCAAGCATGACATAATTATTGCTTTTCACATCAAGACTGGTAAATTTATACCTTCTTGGCTCCTAAATAGTAACACACATAAAATTTGCGCAAATGAACTCAAATGTTTTTCATTGGTCTCCTTAGCTGTAGCACATTTAAATGGTTTCCATACTAGAGCAACAGCTGATAACTGACAGAATGAAGTAACCCATTTAAATTGTGCAGCAGTAATCAAGCAACTACAAGCAAAGCTTCCTCTGTATCTCTTTGATAAAGCAAACATCTCATTGTTCTGCTTCCTACTACTTTTCTTATTCATCATCACCCCCCCCCCTTTCCATTGTTTTACAAGGGATCAGGATGTCGCATCAACTGCCTCCTCATCCCTTGCTAAAGGACAAACAAATCAATTACTTTCTGTGTTAGGTTTAATGGCACCACCCCAACCAAAGCCATATAGGTTCATAGGTTAATACTAGGCTAACTGCCTTAATGGGCCATTTTAAGCCTAGCCAATTGCCCCATGTGAGAATCCAACCCCATATTTTGTGTCTGTAAGGTAAATGCCTTAACCATTATGCCATTCTCCAAGGCAAATTTATTTCATATTCTAGAGGACCTATGGGAAATTCCCAACAATCCCGCACAAATGGACCAAACTGAGAGTTGCCACATTCATTTTAAATTTTTACCAGCATCTGAACAGCTGCATAGAAAAGTCTGTACTCATCATTCCTAAATATAATGGTAAATGCAGAGATAAATCTCTTTAGTGGAACTCCTGTATTAATAAACTGTATAATAAAAAAGAGGACAATAGTACAATGTTGTACAATATCCCAATTCCCCCTCCTACATCAGGACCACACTGAAATATGCCATCAAGAAGCTTAGAGCACTATTATAAAATGTAAAGCAGATTATGAACTTAAGGACGCTACAGATACAAAAGAAAACTACAAATTGTTCTTTAGTTATTTCAGGAAATTAAGGACTAAGTTTCAACAGTGCACTGAGCTCATCCATATTCATACCCCATATTCCAATACCAAGCACATAGCCAATATACCATCAGACAGACTGAGTGATTATTTTATCTCATCTACCGGCACTGTTACATCCATTATCCCTGAAATTCAGTTTCCCATTTAATAAACCTGAAACAGGTCTCACAATCTCAGTTGAAGTCTAAAATAATGTTTCTGTGTGATGCAGTGACATACCAGGTTACATTCTTATCAGTGCCAAGTATGCACTATTTAACCCTGTGCCTAAACAGCTCATCATCTGCCTATCCAAAAGCTTTACTCCTGATGCATGGAGAACAGCCACTGGGACTCCTCTCTACAGGAGTAGCCCCCTCTACAAACCAAGGTAGTTACAGATCCACCAGTCACATCAGCCTTATATGCAAAGCCATAGAATGCATCACAGTACAGCTTATTGATGCAGACAGAGGCAGCTTAACTGATCTAGACTCCACTTAGATTGGCTTTGTGTAGGGCAGGCCCTGTCTTCTGATGCTAATGACCACCAGAGCCTTTATAAGACTAGCTATGAAACCTAGTTCAATTGTGTCCCTATGCTTCATGGGTATTTATTTGGAGGGAGCTATTTTAGGAAGTTTCTAGAGGCATACCTCCCAATCTCTTAGAAATCTGGACAAAGTTTGACAAAATTGAGGACAGAGACCCAAAAATAGGGACAAATTTTAAATGTTGCTCTTATAAACTTAGAAAGTTGCTAGAGTAACATATTTTATGTAAACATACATTTTCTGCAGGATTTGAAGTCTGAAACTCAAATATATGTCCTTATTTAGTGACTTCAGTACTGAGATTATCCCGGTAATTTGCCACAAAACTGGAAATTTTATAAGGAATAGATCAAAAATATGAGGCAAAAATCTGGACATTTTGTGAAAATCTGAACATTTCAGAAGTGGGCTAGAGGTTATGTATGGAGGGTATGCTAGTTTGGACATTACTGCCTGCCTCTGACTATCAAAGCCATGGAGCCAGACTCAGGGTGAATTTCCAATTTCCCATCCATTGGTCAATGTTACACTTAAATAGGGTTAGGGATGGACTCTACTTTACATAGATGGGTGCATGTTCCAGAGCATGGTGTTCCCCTGAGTTATATATCTTAGGTTCATAGGTTCATACTAGGCTATCTGCCCTAGGGCATTTATAAGCCTAGCCAGAGTGTGCACCCATTTTAAATTAATTTTGCTATGCCCTTTTAGAGTTAGTATACTGTGCCTCTGTCTAACAGTGACACAGAAGTAATACCAGGTAACCCTCGATCTCCCATCCACTCATCAAGATTCCTCTTGAAGAGAGTCAATGAGGGACTCTGCCTAACCTGGACTGGGATTTTATTCCAGAGTGAAGGGAGCCTCTGGGTTATGAATCTGTCCCTCCAGCATGTCCTATTTATTTCAGTGCTGAGGTTCAAATCTTTGAGATTTGGATTTTCTGAGGTGCAGCATGTCCAATAATTCCAGGTTGGACATGGCTTCTATGCCACTGAGTAGAGCTGGAGTTTCTTTAACCGGGCAGCATATGGCATCTGTTTGAGCCTCTTGGTGAGGTACTTTTGGGGTCTTTCCAGTTGCTGCAGGTGTCTGGTAAGGTACATCCCAAAAGAGGCATTGTACTCAATTATGGGCCTGTTGAGGGATGTGTAAAGAGGCACTAGGCCCTCCCTGATCTAGATGTGAATCCCTTCATGATTAGGTGGGCTATATAAAATGTTTTTCTAACCACTTGTGGTTGTCAAATGAGAGATTGCTATCAACTTGGGTCCCCAGGTCCCTAATTACTTCTTATGTACTTAATGGATTGCCACCTATGTAGTAATTTGTGGGCACTTTGATTTTGCCAAAGGGGATGACTATACACTTTCCATGGCTCTGGCACCAGTTGTCTGTTTCTATGAGGCCCTTTTGGAGGATGCTCTGGAGAGTCAATTATGGAGTTTGCAGTCATACAGTCCTTCCTGTTGGCCTGGTCCCAGGACTGAGCCTTGGTTTGGAGTCTGACATGGCTGCTGCAATTCTAATCATGTGGGTTGTGTCCTTCAGCCAGTTTGCAACCCATCTAGTGACATAGGGGTTTATATTTAAGCTGGTGAGCTTATCTATAATGCTCAAGTGGGGTATTGTAGGTCCAGGTAGGCTGTGTGAACCACCTTCCCAATGGCCTTGGTGACTGTTTCAAAGAAATCGACCAGGTTTAAGAGGCAGGATCTCTGTAGATCCCCAATATCTTTGGGTACATTTCCTGTAGTAAGGCTGAGATTGAACAGTAGTTTTATGTTTGGGTTTAGCTGCATCTGAGATGTCAGGGGCAGCCTCTGCTGGGATAGATATTTGCCCTTTGGTGGGGAACCTGTCAGCTAGGATGTTGGCAATGTCTGTGGGTTCGATGTATTTTTGTCATTTAATTCCCACCCAGGTTCCTAACATAAAAAAAAAAGCTGTGATTATTCTTATTGTCCTGTGCAATTTTTCTCTGCTGGCCTTAGATGATTTTATGAGTGCCTGTAGTTTTTGCTAATACTGATCAGAGATGCCTTCCCTTTTGGGATTTTGTTCTATCATGTAGTAGCTTCCTCCTTCTATTGTATAGTTTGTTTATGGCTGGGGTCCACCAGACAGGACATCTGCCTTTGGAGGATCGGGTCTTGGTTTTATTTGGGATTGCATGATCCATGCATTCCTGAAGGTGTTCATAGAATTTATAAATGATTCTCGGTCTGGGCAGTATTTTTTTCACAGCAGGGGGGGCTTTGAAGGATTCCACCTCGGTTTTGAGGAGTGTGAAATTTGCTTTAGAGAAGTTTTTCACTGTGGTTTTCTGGGCATGGGATTTGAATATCCAGTGAGATTAGTTTATGGTCTGATCTTACCAGTGAGGGATACACTTCTGGTCTGGAGCATAAGTCCCCATGTTGGTGATGATCAGGTCCAGTATGGTTTCGTTGTTCCATAGCATTTGAGTTTATAAATTAGTCTATGTTTAGGTAGTTGAAGTCTCCTAATATAATGGTGTTTGGAGTGACCTTCATATTTTCCAGTGTTCTCAGGAAGGCTGAGTGGGGTTCCTGGGTTTGGGAGGGTGGTCTGTAGCAGGCTATAAACTGGAAGGCAGTTTTACCCACTGTTAGTTGCACATGGATAGTCTGTGATGCTGCCACTAACCTGGAGGTGTGGGTATCTTTCATTTTGTGGTTCGGTCCAAGTTTGGGGGGAAAAGCATGGTATGAGGTATAACCTGGTAGTGCTGGGGTGCTCGGAAGCCTTGAACCAGGTTTCTGTTACTGCAAAGATATCGATGTTCTCCATGCTAAGGAGGCATCTTGAGGTTTAAACTTCTGGCTGAGTAGCATTACTCTTAGTTTCTTATCCCTTGTGATACCTATGGAGGTGGGTTTGTTTTTGAGCCTTGCCTAAAAGGCACTATGGGGATGCATGTCATCCCAGGCTGACAGGCATTGATCCCCTTTGAATGACACCAATACTTAAGCCAATTGTTGAAATTGATCATCCTGTCTTCATATTGTTGCATTATTCTTGGTGAGGGATGCTACTCAAGGTCAGGCCTGGGCTACATGCTCAGAGAGCTCCTCTATGTCTCTTTTCATGTAGTCTCTCAGGTCATTCACACCAGCATGGACAATGACGTGACCTGAGTGCTTGTGTTATGAGGCAGATCACCGTGACCTTCTCCTTGTTCAGCCTGGTGAGCTGGACTTCAGTGTGGAGTCACCTATTACAAGTGTATCAGGTGTGTTGTTCACACTGGCTTTGTGAGCTATGTGTTGCATGTGTTTTGTTTTTGGGTGTCTGCTTTGGAGGTCTCTGCTGCTTAGGCAGATTTTGTATGTTTTGTGTGTTTATGTGTTTGGTTTGCTGTCGTGGTAGGTCTATGTGAGACTGGAATCGTAGTGAGTGTGGTTTCCTTCTCCTCCTGACTGAGTACTGAGTTGAGAGAGCTTAGCCTCCAGTTTGGCTATATGGTTGCATCTCTCACATGTGTTGGAATTTGTTGGGAGGAGGAGAGGGTTGTCTGTGTACATGAGGCAGTTGTAACATTGCCTCAAGATTCCCAGATTCACCAGCTGGACGGAGAGAGATTGACAACTGACCTTTGGACATGCTAGAATAGTATTGGGAATTCCTTTATAATTGAAAAGGCCAATGGGGAACAAGGTACTCAAGGAGTTTGTGAGGGTGTAGTGCTTTTAATTTTAAATGCAAAATGACAAACAGTGAAACAAGGAAATAAGTACAGTAAGCAATGCAGATATCACTAGGGATCCACAGAAGCGCTGAAAAAATAACAAGCAAACAAACAACAAGCATACAAACAAAGCTAGATTGGATCTAGTCTATGCTACAGCAAACAAGGTGTACCAATTTCAGTAAGAAACAGTTCAAATATGCAGGCACTATAAGCCTTTAACCAGAAATTCCCAGCTCAGAAGGGCAGAGTCCAGCCTCAATGTAAAATAACTGGCCTGAAAGTGCTTAAAAACCAGAACTAATACACTTTTTAGAATAACAGACACTGAGCCCTCAATCAGCAGTCAGGCACCAAACCTTCTAATGTAAAAAAACTGGTCTGAAGCCCAAGTGCTTAATCCAAAAGACTTAGAATGATAGCTACACTTTAATCAAGTTACTACCAAGCAGTAATAAATACAGATGAATACTTTAAAGAATGCCTGGATTAGTACTGAGCCTCAATCAGCAGTTCCCAACTTAGAAGGATGTAAGTGTCTCACCAACTTGTCTTATTTATGTCACAAGGGAAATTTAAATTTTTGGATAAAGTGGTTCAGATGTTGTTAATTTCACAGATGGGCAACAGGTCCATCTGCGCTGGATCTGAGGAAGTTTTGTATAACCAGCATAGTCTGCCTCTCAGTAACATGTAGGAGATAAGTATAGAGACAGGCCTTTAAGGCAATCCACATACAGCAGTGTGTTTATACCCTGGATTCTCCTGGTAAGGAATCTTTGTGGGCATTCCAACTGTTGCATATGTCTGGTCAGGGGCATGCCGAAGGGGACATTATATTCAATGATGGGTCTGATAAGGGATGAATAAACTGGCACTATGACTTCCTTGGACCTGGCTGCCATGCCCCAACTTATACTTTGGGTGAAATATAATGAATTTCATACTACCTTGGCCACATGTTAGTTTAAGGCCAGATTATTGTCTACATCTGTTCTCAAATCCCTGAGTACTGGGTCAACTCTTAGGAGTAATTAGCCTGGGTGGAAATTTTCTCAAAAAGCATTATTAATGCATTTCTTGGCATTGAATTTTAATACATGAATTTGGCACCAGTCATTTCTTTGTGTTAGATCATCGTGTAAGATGTTTGTGTAATGGGGAGAATCTATGATAGTTCCCAATTTGCAGTCATCTGTGAACTTGGAAAGCCAAAGGTCCTTGACATTAGCCGTTACCACTGAGAAGTAGATTCAAATAGGAAAAGTCCTATCATAGAACCCTGAGGTACCCCACTGGTGTCTGGTTTCTTACTGGAGGTGGTATTACCACTTCTGACTTCCTGGGTTTGTCTGTGAACCAGTTGGCAAACCAGTGAGTTATGTAGAAGTTTATGCCCAGTTCTGTGAGTTTGTCAACTATACCCAAGTAGGGTAGTGTATCAAATGCCTTATCTAGGATCACGTAGGTGATAAGCACCATTTCCCCTCATCTGTTGCTTTGGTGACCTTCTCAAAAAAGTCCACCATTTTTAGTATGTATGACCTTCCCTTGGCAAAGCCAAATTGGGTTGGTTCTAGTCTTTGAAGGTTGCCTATGTATTTTTGATAATTGTCATGATAATTCATTCCATTGCTTTGCATATTAGACTAGTCAGACTAATAGCCCTGTAGTTTCTGGGGTTGGATGATATTCCACCCTTGTGAAGTGGGACAGCTGTTACAGCCTTCAGTTCTCATGGTACAAAGCCTGAGTTGAGTCTACAGTTGAAAATTGACTACTGACAGGTCAAGTTTCAAACTATTTAGGAGGCCTCCTGGGATATTATAAGGGCCCACTGAGGCTATGTTTCTGGCCTTAGCTAGCACCTCCAGGAACTGCTCCCTGTTAATAGTGGGAGGGGTGTGCTAGTAGGTATTTCATAAAGGTAGACAGGGGGGAGTGGGGATTAAGCTTGTGCTGAGTTTTTCAGCCAGCTAATTCACTACATTACTCTGCTCAGTGAAGGTGACATCATTGACGACCAGTTCAGCACACTGGTGTGCACTGCCTTTGAGGTTTTGGGCATAGCTATACAAGGCCTTGTGGTTGTCTTTAGCCTGTAAGGCTATCATAGGTTCATAGGTAGGTTCATAGGCAGGTACTAGGCTATCAGCCCAAGGGCCTACATAAGCCTAGCCAACAAGGTTCCCTGGCTTACGCCACCCAAGAAAGTTATTTTCCTGTGCCACTGTCGAGCAGAGACACAGAAGTGATCCCCGGGGTGTATTTCCTATTTCCCATCCACTCATCAAGATTTTTCTTGAAGAGTGCTAATGAAGAACTTTGCTTGACATAGATGGGTAGCTTGTTCCAGAGTATAGGAAGTCTCTGGGATAGGAATCTATCCCTCCAGCATGTCCTGTTTATTGTGGTGACAAGGTTTAGGTCCCTAGAGTGTGTAGCTTGAAGGGATTGGGATTTCTTTACGTGGAGCATGTCCAACAGCTCTGGGTTTGACATAGCTTTATATGTTAGGCAGAGATCACCTCAGAGTAGGCGATATGCTACGGAGTAAAGCTGGAGTTTTTTGAGACGGTCAGTGTAGGGCATTTGTTTGAGTCCAGTAATCCTCTTTGTGAGGTACTTCTGTGGCCTTTCCAGCTGCTGCAGATGTTTTGTGAGGTACATTCCAAAAGGGGCATTGTACTCTATAATGGATCTAATGAGTGTGAAATAGAGGGGAACGATGACCTCTTTTTTCCTGGATGAGAACCCTTTTATGATAAGGTGTGCCATGTAGAAGGACTTCCTGACTACTGTGGCGATGTGACTATCAAAGGAGAGACTACTGTCCACCTGGGTCCCTATGTGGTAATTCATGGGTACAGAGTTTTTACCAAATTACCTCATAATTGGACTTGTTGGACTGAATTAATCCTCTTAGTTTCATTATGTGAGTTGTTCTTCTTGATTTTAGCCATGACTTTTTCCTTTTGTTATATACCCTATTAAGGTTAGGATTCCACCAGTGTGGTTTGTTTTTAGAGTTTGTTTTGGGCTTACTTCTAGTAGGTAAAGCAGCTTCTATACCGCCATTTATATAGTTGTATAGGGTCTTTGTGACCAATTCTGTATAGGCTACTGTGAACTCCAGGCAAGGAGGGGCATTGAACTTTGACAACCTACCAATTAATAGGATATAGTTTGGTTTGGAATAGTTCTGTTACGGGGTTTGCAGGGGTTACTGAGTTGATTTTTATTTTGAAGGAGACAGCTTTGTGGTACAACCTCACCAGTGAAGACATGATACTTGTGGGTGCAGCACCAGTCCAGTATGTTTGAACAGTTAGTGGGTGTGTGCACTATCTGGTCAAGGGTATCTGCAATAATAAAGTTCAGAAATCATTATACCTACGAGTATGAGACAGTTTACATTTTCCATGCTATAGAGGGGTTATTAAAGTGTCCCATGACTAGGTTATTTGGTTTAATGATCAGTGTCTAGTAGGTATTGGTATTGGTATGAGCTATGGGTATTTAAGTACATAGAGGTTGACCTATAGGTTACTAGGATATTATATTGCACTTTGTCTACAATGATTTGCATGTGGATAAATTCCAAGCCATCATCCTGTTTAACAAAGTTAGAGTTATGCTTAAACAGATTGACACTCCTCACCTTTGTGTTCCAGCCTGTGCAGATGATGTTCTAAATGTATAGAGGACACTGAAGTATTGCACTGCTGGAGTACTTCATGTGGATTTAACTCATATCTCGGTAATGGCACAGATGTCTATATTCTCCAGAGTGAGGAGAGCTTGTAGGATGTGGAGTTTCTTGTTTGGGCCTCTAGCATTGAGCAGTAGCACCTTTAGGTTTCTTTGGGATTTATTTGCTATGTCAGTAGGTTTGTCTATTTGGCATTGGCTAAGAAAAGCTTGAAGGGGTGAATAAAATGTTTACCCAATATTCGGAGGGGTCTAGGGGAAACAGGTGCAGACCATCCTTTTTAAAGCAACATGGTTTGCTACCATGGCCTCCCATGCTGACAAATAATAATCCCCTGGACAGACACTGCTTCTTCAGTGCCATTCTGGAACTAAGAAGATGGAATCATCCCCAAATCAAATAGATTTAAAGCCTGTGATATGCCCTTGGGAATACAGACACCAAGACTACCATCAATGCAAACCAAGCAACAAACATTTTAGTGCACCAACTTACTTATTTGATGGTTATTTTCTACAGTCCAACAGGTATGCAAATGATAGTACATAACTTGTTAGATTGGCAGCCTAGCTCGATAAATTAAAGCTAAAAGCTGTGACAAAGCTGTATCCTAGAGACACAAGTCTAATCCACACATGGTACAAACGGGTCTATTTTATTCCCTCGAAAGCCGAATCGGTTGAATACAATTCGCACGACACATAATGAGCAAAACGCGAGTATGTCGAATGCACTAAACTGTGAAATTTGAAATGTCGATCTCTCATAGTTGGCCAACCCCACCACCTGCAACATACTACCTACTGAAACACAGTAAAAAACGACATATACACACACTGACCAACACCCTACTTCTAACCCTAAAGTAAAGCACCAAAACCCTACTTCTAACCCTACACTAAACCCTATATACACAACTATCTATGCACTATCCTTAACCCCTCCCTAACCCTAAGGTCCGTAACTACCGCACAGTTACCCTACTGAGCTATACCTAAACGAACTAAATATTCCACACACATACACTTAACAAAACCCTACAGTAAACCTTACATGCATTACCTATCTATGCACTTAACTTAACCCACACCCTAACCCTAAGGTCCGTAACTATCGCACACTTACCTTACGGAGCTATTCCGCAGATGGGCCAACTATGAGAATTTGATATTTCCACTTTCGCAGTTTAGTGCATTCGATGTACTCATGTTTCGCTCGTTATGTGTTGTGCGAATTGTATTCGACCGATTCGGCTTTCGCAGGAATAAAGTAGACTCGGTACAAACATCTACATAACCCAAAATCATCAAGAATCCAAGATGTAACCACTGCAAAAATAGAGAAAAGTAGAGATAAAAACATGCAATAGGATGAGAGTGGATGGCTGACTCAGAAAAAGTATGAAGGGCAAGTTAATTCTTATGGTTCTCAGCTTTGGAATAGATGATTTATCTCTTTTTAATTTTTATTTTTATTTACGTGACCTATTGAAATTCAACTAATATGTATCACACGTGGATAAAAATGGTCAGAATCAAGGTATATTAAACAGAGTAAGGAAGGCTATGAGCATATGTTTAAGTTTTTTGTTGTTGAAACGTTACATGTCAATGTTAGAGGGGAAGACCTCAACAATAGAACTGAATCTGTTGAGCAGAAGTGGATACTAAAACTACAAGCTGACAGGTATCCTGGTTTAAACAGCAGAGTTTCGCTTAAACCATTTTAAGATCTAGACCATTGAATCATTAGTAGGTGTTAAATAAGTTGAATCAGATGTTTTGTAGTCAAACACTTTTTATTAAGGTTTTTTATTAGGATGTTTGAGTTTTTAACCAAATATGTAAGCATGCTTTTTTATGAATGAGATGGTTATATTTATTCTCATCTATCAGTCCAAGCATATCAGTAACTACAAGTTTTATATATATATGTTTTTTTGTACATTGTATTAATTAATGCCAATTATTACATCACTCTCAAACTTGATTTGTATTGGATGAAACAGGTTTAAATGTTGAGTAACTGTTGACATGCTTTATTATGGTCTGATGAAGCGGAGTTTTGGTCAGTGAAAGTGCTTACCCTGTGTATTTTTTGTACCCATTAAATATTTTGAACTAAGCCGTGCTTGGAACCGTTGCTGTTTCTTTGACATTTACTATGTTTTCACAGTTGGTTCCTGTGTCGAAAGTGAGGTTTGTTTGCGGTTATGAATCTATCCTTCAGTTCCATCCTACCTTTAACGATAATGATGCCACAGTACCAGCAAAAAATGCTTGATCTCAACACTTGACTTGTTTTCTGGTGTCACAACAAGGGGATCCAATATCTGTCAGTCTGGAGAGTCATGAGCAACAAACCACAATGCTTTGCTATAGATGGTTTGCACTTGTCACCACTTGGTTTCTGGATACTGGCAAACCTTTATCTGTCCCCATAGTGCCTTTTTTAGGCCATGCCAAGTTGTTAAACCCTCCAAAATAACAAAAATTGCTCATGACTGCCTAAAGGTACTGCTGCTCTATGCTAGGAGTTTAAATAAAAATCTACACACCCTGGAAACACTCCTCACCCTGGAGAATGCAGGCATACATGCAGTCATGGACACATGGTTCAGAACCATGAAGAGCACCCCAGCTATCAAAGGCTACAATGCCTTTTATACATTTTGATCACCTTCAGCTCAGAATACAAAGGGAGGAGGTGTTTCAGTGTTCATAAAGGACAAGTACAATGCTAGACTGGTCCAACAACATGACTCGCTTGAGCTGCTCCATGCCCCCTATCATATCCCTGCTAGCCACAGCTCCCCTAATGTGAGTCTGGAAAACCATACCTCCTTACTAAACCTACTGGAACCTCTTTATATTCAAGCTAACACCATACATATGGGTGACTTCAACTGCCCCTTCATAAACTGGGAGACTTATATGACCCATAATTCACTTGCTCAAAGGCTTTTGCACTGCGGCAATGCAAACATTCTGGAGCAACTAGTTAGCTCCCCAACTAGATGTACAAATATCTTAGACGTAGTACTCACAAATGTGGTGGGATGTTGCTCCTTCAATGTATTATCTCCTCCCTGGTAATGTCTAACCACAAAATGATCTCCATTAGTATTGCAACTAACCTAGAACCCCCTCAAACTCCAAGCATTTTAAGAACTTTACTACGGCCAATTACCTCAAACTAGCTTATTAAACGTCCAATTCCCTCTGAACCCAGATGACGGGAAGAATGAGGTTTAAGAAGGCAGGACTTAAATGAGCTTTGTAATGTTTGACTGAAAATGATTGGGTAGATTATAAGTGATGTATAATGTTTGCAACTGGGAGTGTGTCAGTATGGTTTGCGATGTAAAATGCTTGCAACTAAGATTGTGTCGGTGTGGTTTGTTTCCATTTATGTAAATGTATGATTTCTTATGTCAGAAGTGATGGTTTAATAAAGCTGTTTCTTGTTTAAAAAAAGGGGCAGGAATTGAATAATTTATGTAATTCTGGTTAAGTTTCATAGTTTAGTACTAGGCTATCTGCCCTGGGGCATTTGTAAGCCTAGCCATAGTGATGTGGCTTTCGCCACCCCATGAAATGGTACAAAAATGCACAGAATAGATTTAGAATACTGTGCCTCTGTCTAGTAGTGGCACAGTGAAGGTCCTCTTATATAGTAGAATTAGCTTACTGTGCCCCTGTCTAGTAGTGACACAGATGTGACCCCTGGGGTAAACTTACGGTCTCCCATCCACTCATCAAGATTTCTCTTGAAGAGAGTCAGTGAGGGGCTCTGCCTAACATGAACTGGGATCTTGTTCCAGAGCATGGGAAGCCTCTGGGTTATGAATCTATCCCTCCAGCATGTCCTATTCATACTTGTGCCGAGGTTTAAGTCTTTAGCTCTCGTGGTCCTGATGGATTTGGATTTTTTGAGGTGGAGCATGTCCATCAGTTCCTGATTGGACATGGCCTTGTACGTCAGGCAGAGATCACCTCTGAGCAGGCGGTATGCTACTGAATAGAGCTGGAGTTTCTTTAGTCTGGCAGAATAAGACATATGTTGGAGACCCTTGATCCTCTTGGTGAGGTACTTTTGTGGTCTCTCCAGCTGTTCCAAATGCCGGGTGAGGTACATACCAAATGGGACATTGTACTCAATCATGGGTCTGATGAGGGAGGAGTATAGGGGTACAATGACATCCTTGGATCTGGATGTGAATCCCTTCATGATAAGGTGTGCAAGGTAGAATGTTTTTCTAACCACTTTGGCAACGTGGGTGTCAAATGAGAGGTCACTGTCGACTTGGGTCCCTAGGTCTCTGATTACTTTTTCCGTACTCAGTGGGTTGCTGTCTATGTGATAATTTGTGGGTACTTTGTTTTTCCCAAAGGGGGTGACTATACATTTTTTGGCATTTAGTTTAAGGCCATGACTCCGGCACCAGTTGTCCGTTTCTGTGAGGCCTTTTTGTAGGATATATGTGTCCGCTGGTGTATCGACTATTGCGCCTAGTTTGCAGTCATCTGCAAACTTTGTCAGCCACAACCCTCCCATGTTTGCTTTAATATCTGAGAAATAAATGCCAAACAAGAGGGGTCCCAGGACAGATCCCTGTGGGACACCACTTGTGACTGGCTTTGAGTATGACATTGCTCCAGTGATTTTAACTTTATGGGTTCTGTCCTTTAGCCAGTTTGCAACCCATCTAGTGACATAAGGGTTTACGTTTAAGCTGTTGAGCTTATCTATGATGCCTGAGTGGGGTATTGTGTCGAAGGCCATAGCCAAGTCCAGGTAGGTTGTATGGACTGCTTTGCCCTCATCAATGGCTCTAGTGACGGTTTCGAAACAGTCAACCAGGTTCAAAAGGCAGGATCTGCCCTTTACAAAGCCGAACTGGGTGGGGTCAAATGTCTGTAGGTCCCCAATGTCTCTTTTTATGAGCTCCATAATGATTCTTTCCATAGCTTTGCAGACCAGGCTGGTTAAGCTTATGGGGCGGTAGTTCCCAGGGTCTGTAGAGGTACCCCCTTTGTGGAGTGAAATCACTGTTGCTGTACGCCAGTGTTCAGGTACATATCCTGTAGTAAGGCTAAGGTTAAATAGCATTTTTATGTGCGGGTTTAGCTCCTCTTGGAGTTCACGTAGCACGCAACCCGGGATACCGTCAGGTCCCATTGATGCTGTGTTTTTAGCTTTGTTGAGGGCGGTTCTCACTTGGACATCTGAGATGACAGGGAGATTACATTCAGCTGGGATAAGTATTTCTTCTTTTGGGGGTGAGGGAGGGGAGAAATTTGCACTGAACCTGTCAGCCAGAATGTTGGCAATATCTGTGGGTTCAGTGTATTTTTTGTTGTTGTGAACTAACTCTGAGCATATCTGAGTGTTTCCGCCCAGGTTTCTAACATAGCTGAAGAAGGCTTTGTGGTTATCTTTAGTGTCCTTAGCGATTTTCCTCTCAAAGCTGGCCTTGGATTTTTATGAGAGAGTGTAGTTTTCTGCTAGTGTTGATCAGAGATGTCTTCCCTTTATGGGATTTTGCTCTGTCATGCAGTAGCTTTCTTCTTTTGTTATACAATTTGTTAATGGCTGAGGTCCACCAGACAAGACGCTTGCCTTTGGTGGAGAGGGACTTGGATTTATTTGGGATTGCATGATCCATGCATTCTTGGAGATGTCCATAGAAAGCATTTGTGAAGGATTCGGCATTGTGGGATGGGGTATCCACTGGCCCAGTGGGCTTAAAGGATACCATCTCAGTCTTAAGAAGAGTGAAGTCTGCATTTGAGAAGTTTTTCACTGTGGTCTTTTGTGCTGGGGGTGGAGGTGGGATATGTATATCCAGGGTGATTAGTTTGTGGTCAGATCTCACTAGTGAGGGGTATACCTCCGGTGTGGAGCATTTTGTCCCCATGTTTGTGATGATCAGGTCTAGTATATTATCTCCCCTAGTGGGAGAGGTGACTAGTTGTTCCAGTGCATTTGAATTTATGAATTCCAGGAACCTTTGGGCTAGGGTGTTAGGGCTAGAATAATGTACCCAATCTATGTTTGGATAGTTGAAGTCTCCCAGTATGATGGTATTTTGTGATACATTCATATCTTCCAATGTCTTCAGGAAGGCTGAGTGGGGTTCCTGAGATTGGGAGGGTGGTCTGTAACATGCTACCAGTTGTATAGCAGTTTTGCCTATGATTAGTTGCACCTGTATGGTCTCTGATGCTTCATGTGTTGCTACTAACCTGGAGGTGTGGGTGTCCTTGATGAATATGGACCCTCCCCCTCCCTTTGTGGTTCGGCCTGGGTTTTGGGGCCGAAAAGCATGATATGAGGTATAGCCTGGTAGCGCTGGGGTGCTCTCAGGAGTCTTGAACCAGGTTTCAGTTACTGCACAGGCGTCGATGTTCTCCATACTGAGGAGTGCATTGAGTGCCTGCATCTTGAGATTTAGACTTCTGGCGTTGAGCAGCATTACCCTTAGTTTTTTTTCCATTTTTGTTTTCTAAGGAGGTGGGTTTGTCTTTTGAGCCTTGCCTAAAAAAGGCACTATGGGGGTAGCAAGAGCCTTAGCCAATATCCGGAAGCCCAGTGGTGACAGGTGCAAGCCATCCCTTGCGAAGCAGCGTGGCTTGTCCAACATGTCATCCAGGCAGACAGACATTGGATCACCTTAGAATGACACCAGTACTTGAGCCAATTATTAAAGCTGATCATCTTGTCTTTGTATTGTGGCATCATTCTTGGTGAGGGCAAGATGCTGCTCAGGGTCAGGGTCATACCAGCCTGGTCTACATAATCAGAGAGCTCCTCTATGTCTCTTTTCATGTAGTCCAGGGAGGTACATCTCAGGTCATTCACGCCAGCATGGACAATATGATACATAACAATATATGTGAAGTATAATGTTTGTTAATGTTAATTTGTTAATACAGTTTGATTACTTTTGTATAAATGTAAATTTGCTTATGTCACAAGTGATAATTCAATAAAGGTATTTAAAAAAACAAGCTCATTTCAAACTCTCCCTCCACCCTGATCGCCACCTACCACACCCAAAGAAATATCCACGACCATCCTTCTACCAGTCATTACAATGGAACAGGTCATTACTGCACTTGCTAAAGCCAAAAACGCAGCCTCCATGGGTCCTGACAGCATTCCAGGATGCTTCTTAAATAGCTTAAAACAGAATCTATCAGGGTCACTAGAAACCCACTTTAACCACAGTCTCTGGACAGGCTTTGTCCCAGAGGAATGGAAGACTGCAACAGTCATCTACAAAAGGGGGGCTAATCAACTGAACCAGAGAACTACTGACCCATAAGCTTGAACACTCTTACCTACAAGATCATGGATAGAATTATCATGGCCCTGATCAATAAAGACATAGGAAATCTCCAAACACTGCACCAGACCTAATTTGGTGTTATCAAAGGGATAACACCATCATCATCAACATCATCCTGTTTAACAAAGTTAGAGTTATGCATATACAAATTGACACTCCTCACCTTTGTGTTCCAGCCTGTGCAGATGATGTTCTAAATGTATAGAGGACACTGAAGTATTGCACTGCTGGAGTACTTCATGTGGATTTAACTCATATCTCGGTAATGGCACAGATGTCTATATTCTCCAGAGTGAGGAGAGCTTGTAGGATGTGGAATTTCTTGTTTTGGCTCCTAGCATTGAGCAGTAGCAACTTTAGGTTTCTTTGGGATTTATTTGCTATGTCAGTAGGTTTGTCTATTTGGCATTGCCTAAGAAAAGCTTGAAGGGGTGAATAAAATGTTTACCCAATATTAGGAGGGGTCTAGGGGAAACAGGTGCAGACCATCCTTTGAAAAGCAACATGGTTTGCTACCATGGCCTCCCATGCTGACAAATAATAATCCCCTGGACAGACACTGCTTCTTCAGTGCCGTTCTGGAACTAAGAAGATGGAATCATCCCCAAATCAAATAGATTTAAAGCCTGTGATATGCCCTTGGGAATACAGACACCAAGACTACCATCAATGCAAACCAAGCAACAAACATTTTAGTGCACCAACTTACTTATTTGATGGTTATTTTCTACAGTCCAACAGGTATGCAAATGATAGTACATAACTTGTTAGATTGGCAGCCTAGCTCGATAAATTAAAGCTAAAAGCTGTGACAAAGCTGTATCCTAGAGACACAAGTCTAATCCACACATGGTACAAACGGGTCTATTTTATTCCCGCGAAAGCCGAATCGGTTGAATACAATTCGCACGACACATAACGAGCATAAACTGTGAAATTTGAAATCTCGATCTCTCATAGTTGGCCAACCCCACCACCTACAACATACTACCTACTGAAATACAGTAAAAAACGACATATACACACACTGACCAACACCCTATAGTGCCTTTTTTAGGCCATGCCAAGTTGTTAAACCCTCCAAAATAACAAAAATTGCTCATGACTGCCTAAAGGTACTGCTGCTCTATGCTAGGAGTTTAAATAAAAATCTACACACCCTGGAAACACTCCTCACCCTGGAGAATGCAGGCATACATGCAGTCATGGACACATGGTTCAGAACCATGAAGAGCACCCCAGCTATCAAAGGCTACAATGCCTTTTATACATTTTGATCACCCTCAGCTCAGAATACAAAGGGAGGAGGTGTCTCAGTGTTCATAAAGGACAAGTACAATGCTAGACTGGTCCAACAACATGACTCACTTGAGCTGCTCCATGCCCCCTATCATATCCTTGCTAGCCACAGCTCCCCTAATGTGAGTCTGGAAAACCATACCTCCTTACTAAACCTACTGGAACCTCTTTATATTCAAGCTAACACCATACATATGGGTGACTTCAACTGCCCCTTCATAAACTGGGAGACTTATATGACCCATAATTCACTTGCTCAGAGGCTTTTGCAATGCGGCAATGCAAACATTCTGGACCAACTAGTTAGCTCCCAAACTAGATGTACAAATATCTTGGATGTAGTACTCACAAATGTGGTGGGATGTTGCTCCTCCCATGTATTATCTCCTCCCTGGTAAGATCTAACCACAAAATGATCTCCATTAGTATTGCAACTAACCTAGAACCCCCCTCAAACTCCAAACATTTTAAGAAATTTACTACGGCCAATTACCTCAAACTAGCTTATTAAACGTCCAATTCCCTCTGAACCCAGATGACGGGAAGAATGAGGTTTAAGAAGGCAGGACTTAAATGAGCTTTTTAATGTTTGACTGAAAATGATTGGGTAGATTATAAGTGATGTATAATGTTTGCAACTGGGAGTGTGTCAGTATGGTTTGTGATGTAAAATGCTTGCAACTAGGATTGTGTCGGTGTGGTTTGTTTCCATTTATGTAAATGTATGATTTCTTATGTCAGAAGTGATGGTTTAATAAAGCTGTTTCTTGTTTAAAATAAGGGGCAGGAATTGAATAATTTATGTAATGCTGGTTAAGTTTCATAGTTTAGTACTAGGCTATCTGCCCTGGGGCATTTGTAAGCCTAGCCATCATGATGTGGCTTTCGCCACCCCATGAAATGGTACAAAAATGCACAGAATAGATTTAGAATACTGTGCCTCTGTCTAGTAGTGACACAGTGAAGGTCCCCTTATATAATCGAATTAGTTTACTGTGCCCCTGTCTAATAGTGACACAGATGTGACCCCTGGGGTAAATGTACGGTCTCCCATCCACTCATCAAGATTTCTCTTGAAGAGAGTCAGTGAGGGGCTCTGCCTAACATGAACTGGGATCTTGTTCCAGAGCATGGGAAGCCTCTGGGTTATGAATCTATCCCTCCAGCATGTCCTATTCATACTTGTGCCGAGGTTTAAGTCTTTAGCTCTCGTGGTCCTGATGGATTTGGATTTTTTGAGGTGGAGCATGTCCATCAGTTCCTGATTGGACATGGCCTTGTACGTCAGGCAGAGATCACCTCTGAGCAGGCGGTATGCTACTGAATAGAGCTGGAGTTTCTTTAGTCTGGCAGAATAAGACATATGTTGGAGACCCTTGATCCTCTTGGTGAGGTACTTTTGTGGTCTCTCCAGCTGTTGCAAATGCCGGGTGAGGTACATACCAAATGGGGCATTGTAGTCAATCATGGGTCTGATGAGGGAGGAGTATAGGGGTACAATGACATCCTTGGATCTGGATGTGAATCCCTTCATGATAAGGTGTGCAAGGTAGAATGTTTTTCTAACCACTTTGGCAACATGGGTGTCAAATGAGAGGTCGCTGTCGACTTGGGTCTCTAGGTCTCTGATTACTTTTTCCATACTCAGTGGGTTGCTGTCTATGTGATAATTTGTGGGTACTTTGTTTTTCCCAAAGGGGATGACTATACATTTTTTGGCATTTAGTTTAAGGCCATGACTACGGCACCAGTTGTCCGTTTCTGTGAGGCCTTTTTGTAGGATGTATGTGTCCGCTGGTGTATCGACTATGGCGCCTAGTTTGCAGTCATCTGCAAACTTTGTCAGCCACAACCCTCCAATGTTTGCTTTAATATCTGAGAAATAAATGCCGAACAATAGGGGTCCCAGGACAGATCCCTGTGGGACACCACTTGTGACTGTCTTTGAGTCTGACATTGCTCCAGCGATTTTAACTTTATGGGTTCTGTCCTTTAGCCAGTTTGCAACCCATCTAGTGACATAAGGGTTTACGTTTAAGCTGTTGAGCTTATCTATGATGCCTGAGTGGGGTATTGTGTCTAAGGCCTTAGCCAAGTCCAGGTAGGCTGTATGGACTGCTTTGCCCTCATCAATGGCTCTAGTGACTGTTTCGAAACAGTCAACCAGGTTCAAAAGGCAGGATCTGCTCTTTACAAAGCCGAACTGGGTGGGGTCAAGTGTCTGTAGGTCCCCAATGTCTCTGTTTATGAGTTCCATAATGATTCTTTCCATAGCTTTGCAGACCAGGTTGGTTAAGCTTATGGGACGGTAGTTCCCAGGGTCCGTAGAGGTACCCCCTTTGTGGAGTGAGATCACTATTGCTGTACGCCAGTGTTCAGGTACATATCCTGTAGTAAGGCTAAGGTTAAATAGCATTTTTATGTGCGGGTTTAGCTCCTCTTGGAGTTCACATAGCACGCAACCCGGGATACCATCAGGTCCCATTGATGCTGTGTTTTTAGCTTTGTTGAGGGCGGTTCTCACTTGGACATCTGAGATGACAGGGAGATTACATTCAGCTGGGATACGTATTTCTTCTTTTGGGGGTGAGGGAGGGGAGAAATTTCCACTGAACCTGTTGTTGGCAATATCTGTGGGTTCAGTGTATTTTTTGTTGTTGTGAACTAACTCTGAGCATATCTGAGGGTTTCCGCCCAGGTTTCTAACATAGCTGAAGAAGGCTTTGTGGTTATCTTTAGTGTCCTTAGCGATTTTCCTCTCAAAGTTGGCCTTGGATTTTTATGAGAGAATGTAGTTTTCTGCTAGTGTTGATCAGAGATGTCTTCCCTTTATGGGATTTTGCTCTGTCATGCAGTAGCTTCCTTCTTTTGTTATACAATTTGTTAATGGCTGAGGTCCACCAGACAGGATGCTTGCCTTTGGTGGAGAGGGACTTGGATTTATTTGGGATTGCATGATCCATGCATTCTTGGAGATGTCCATAGAAAGCATTTGTGAAGGATTTGGCATTGTGGGATGGGGTATCCACTGGCCCAGTGGGCTTAAAGGATACCATCTCAGTCTTAAGAAGAGTGAAGTCTGCTTTTGAGAAGTTTTTCACTGTGGTCTTTTGTGCTGGGGTGGAGGTGGGATATGTATATCCAGGGTGATTAGTTTGTGGTCAGATCTCACTAGTGAGGGGTATACCTCCGTGTGGAGCATTTTGTCCCCATGTTTGTGATGATCAGGTCTAGTATATTATCTCCCTAGTGGGAGAGGTGACTAGTTGTTCCAGTGCATTTGAATTTATGAATTCCAGGAACCTTTGGGCTAGGGTGTTAGGGCTAGAATAATGTACCCAATCTATGTTTGGATAGTTGAAGTCTCCCAGTATGATGGTATTTTGTGATACATTCATATCCTCCAATGTCTTCAGAAAGGCTGAGTGGGGTTCCTGAGATTGGGAGGGTGGTCTGTAACATGCTACCAGTTGTATAGCAGTTTTGCCTATGGTTAGTTGCACCTGTATGGTCTCTGATGCTTCATGTGTTGCTACTAACCTGGAGGTGTGGGTGTCCTTGATGAATATGGACACTCCCCCTCCCTTTGTGGTTTGGCCCGGGTTTTGGGGCCGAAAAGCATGATACGAGGTATAGCCTGGTAGCACTGGGGTGCTCTCAGGAGCCTTGAACCAGGTTTCAGTTACTGCACAGACGTCAATGTTCTCCATACTGAGGAGTGCATCGAATGCCTGCATCTTGAGATTTAGACTTCTGGCGTTGAGCAGCATTACCCTTAGTTTTTTTCCATTTTTGTTTTCTAAGGAGGTGGGTTTGTCTTTTGAGCCTTGCCTAAAAAAGGCACTATGGGGGTAGCAAGAGCCTTAGCCAATATCCGGAAGCCCAGTGGTGACAGGTGCAAGCCATCCCTTGCGAGGCAGCGTGGCTTGTCCAACATGTCATCCCAGGCAGACAGACATTGGATCCCCTTAGAATGACACCAGTACTTGAGCCAATTATTAAAGCTGATCATCTTGTCTTTGTATTGTGGCATCATTCTTGGTGAGGGCAAGATGCTGCTCAGGGTCAGGGTCATACCAGCCTGGGCTACATAATCAGAGAGCTCCTCTATGTCTCTTTTCATGTAGTCCAGGGAGGTACATCTCAGGTCATTCACGCCAGCATGGACAATATGATACATAACAATATATGTGAAGTATAATGTTTGTTAATGTTAATTTGTTAATACAGTTTGATTACTTTTGTATAAATGTAAATTTGCTTATGTCACAAGTGATAATTCAATAAAGGTATTTAAAAAAACAAGCTCATTTCAAACTCTCCCTCCACCCTGATCGCCACCTACCACACCCAAAGAAATATCCACGACCATCCTTCTACCAGTCATTACAATGGAACAGGTCATTACTGCACTTGCTAAAGCCAAAAACGCAGCCTCCATGGGTCCTGACAGCATTCCAGGATGCTTCTTAAATAGCTTAAAACAGAATCTATCAGGGTCACTAGAAACCCACTTTAACTGATGACAGGCTTTGTCCCAGAGGAATGGAAGACTGCAACAGTCATCTACAAAAGGGGGGCTAATCAACTGAACCAGAGAACTACCGACCCATAAGCTTGAACACTCTTACCTACAAGGCCATGGAAAGAATTATCATGGCCCTGATCAATAAAGACATAGGAAATCTCCAAACACTGCACCAGACCTAATTTGGCGTTATCAAAGGGAGGTCTTGCCTGTTCAATCTAGAGGATGTCTTCAAGAAAGTCCACTTATCTAGACCTGTCCAAAGCTTTGCACATAATCCCCCACTCAAGGATCATGTATCACTTACTTTGCTAGGCATAAACCCCCACATCATCAGATGGATAGCAAACTGGCTTAATGACAAGACATGTTGCCCAGATAGGTGAATCCACTAATGGTAAGAAACCTGTTACCAGCAGTGTCCCACAAGGCTCAGTGTTGGGACCCTTCTTGTTTGATATATATTTCTCGGAGGTGAAGGCCAATGTTGGAGTCCTCTGGTTCACCAAGTTCACTGATGACTGTAAGCTGGGAGCAACCACTGAATCCCTAAATTATGTTGACATCCTACAAACATGCCTAAAAATGACAAACAACTGGTGCCAAAACCATGGTCTGAACTAAATACTAAAAAATGCGTAATCATACCCTTCAGTAAATCAGATATCTCTGCAAATTATAATATTGAAAATGCAACCTTAAAAGTAGAACCAGTGATGAGGGATCTAGGTACACAGATAGACAGTAAACTAAACTTTGACTACCAGGTAGTAAGGAAATCCTTCTGTGCAGCTCAGCTTATAAGTAAAGGCATGGCATCAAGATCAAAGGAAGTCATAGTGCCATTGTACCCGGTCCTCATCAGACCCATAATTGAGTACAATGCTCCCTTCTGCATGTACCTAACCAGGCACTTACACTAAATGGAGTGACCCTATGAGTTTCTCACTAAAAAATACAAAGTGTAAGGCACATATCTTATGCAGACCGACTAAAGGCCCTATCCCTTTACTCCATCTCATATCATTTATTTTGAGGTGACTTAATTAATTTAATTACTATAACCAAACCATCTAATATTTATTTATTTATTGATTTTTTTATTTATTTATTGCCATTTGTTCACTGAGATGGTCCAGTTGGCCAATAAGACCCCATATTCAGTGGAGGCCCAGGGACAAAAGCTCCACAATAAACATAAACATAGACAAGTATTTAACAATTAGTTAAAATAATGTAAAACTTAATTTTTATCAATTAGTTACAAGTAATACAAACTTAATTTACAGAGTGAGAAAATAAATCTAACGAAAAAAGGCTGGCGTTATACAAAACTACTGCCACAAAAACAATTAGGTTATCTCAAGATATTTTTGTAAGATAATGTTAATTTGGGATAGACAGAAGTTATAAAGAAGAACAGTATGTTGTATAAATGAATGGGGGATACAATATATTCAGAAAGTAGAGGGCGTCAGGATTTAAGGGTTGGGGGCTTGGTGCAAAAGCAGTTCCAAGATGAAGAGAAGTACTCTCATAAAGAGGTTTTGAAAGATGCTACGATATGGTTAGCTCTGATTGTTAATGGAAGGGTGTTCCAGGCTCTGACTACAGTACAGGAGTGTAGAAGATGACCAGCAGATAGGTTAGGCATGTGCACCAGCAAAAGTTGTTGGTTTCAGATGTGTGAGGTCTTTTGGGTAGATATTTGCTAAATAATGTCCTAAGGGCAGGGCAGGCTACAGGTTTGTGGATTATTTTATGCACAGTTGTGAGTTGAAGGTAGATGAGATAGTGTGGGAGGATTGTAGGTTAGTAAGTAATGGGACACCATAGATGAGAGAGGGGAAGAGATAAGTGGTAGCAGGGGTTTGTTTTGTGGATGAGTTAAGAAAGTGTTTGTGCTGATAGAGAATGCCTAGTTTCGAGTGTGTTTTGCTAATATTATGTTGTATGTGTAGGTCAAATTTTAGATGTTCATCTATTATTAGTCCAAGTAGTTTAGTGTAAGTAACAACTTCAATTATTGTGTTGTTTTGAGATTGTATGGTAAAGTGAGCTTTGCTTAAGAGAGTTTTTTTTAGGGGTAAAAAGGAGTATCTTAATTCTGTGAGGATTAAGTATCAGTTGATTGTTACTGAGCCACTTCTCAGTGGAGGTAAAGGACAGTTGAGTGATTTGTTGAAGATGAGACATGGTATCAGCGGAACAGATAATAATAAAGTCATCAGCGTATTGTTTGAGAGAACCCTGACTAGATGAATATTGAATATTATTAATAAAGATGTTAAATAGGAGGTGACCTAATATAGAGCCTTAAGGAACAGCAGTAGTGTTGTGACGACACAGATAGAAATAGTTCTGCCATTTGATTGCCTGTTGTCTTTCTGATACGTAACCTGACAACCAATTAAGGAGGGGGACCCATTTTTGAGAGTTGATTTAGAAGTAGGGGATGAAAAACTGTATCAAAAGCTTTTGATAAGTCGAGAAATAGGGAAGAAATAACTTTGCCTGATTCTCAAACTTTATTGACAGTATCCACGAAGGATATCAAGGCAGTCATAGTACTATGAGCTAGAATAAAGCTGTGCTGTGTAGGTAAAAGAAGTCGAAGATGAAAGTTTAGAAGTTGCATATGTATACATCTTTCATGGAGCCTAGAGACAGGGTAGTTATAGGATAGTAGTTGGAGAGATGTGTAGAGTCGCCACCTTTGTGGAGAGGTAGAATAAATGACTTTTTCCAGAGTTTTGGGACATGGAATTCGAGGATGGATCTGTTAATGAGTATACTGATAGGGTAAGCAATGTCTCTGGCTGCTAGATTTAGATATTCTGTGTGTAGGTTGTCAGCTGCGGTGGAACAAGGTTTGAGTTTGAGAAGTAGTCTTTTTATGGTATTAGTTGGAACAGGAGTAAGGGTGAAGGTGGGTATAGAATGGGTAGTTGCATGACAAGGACTGAACGAGCATGTAGTGGAAGGAGGGTGACTGCGAGAGGATTGTCTTACTGGTCTATTATGATTGGAAAGATTTGAGATTGGGGCACAGTGCGGCTGGGGAAAGCTAGCAGTGAGGTTTGATAAACTATTGATAAAGGGAGAGTTGAAGAGACAGGCTATTTGTTATGGAGTTTTATCAGGATATGGACATAGATTACTTTTAGTACCAAGGCTTAAGAGGGAAGTAATGAATGTCCAGAATTTTCTAGGGTTCTGCTTATGACGGGTTTGAAGTTTTAGATAGTACTCTTTTTTGTCATTGGTTACTTGTTTTTTACTTGGTTATGGAGCTGTGTTCAACAAGTCTGAAGGGATTTTATTTTTCAGCAAATGTTTCCAGGCTTTGTCTCTAATTAGCATTAGTTCTTTAGTTGGCTTACTTAGCCATGGGGCATTGTTGGTTTTGATTCTTTTTACTCAAGGAGGTGCAAGGCTGTTCAGAGTTTCTAGAAATGTTGCATTAAAGTACTTCACCGCGTCATCTAGAGACAGTATTTTAAGGATGCTCCAGTTCACATTTTTTAGAAGATTAATAAATGTCTGTGATTTGAAGTTATTCAGATTCAATATTTTTTTATAATGATGTTTCTTTTGAAAGGAGGGAATTGTTCTATGAACAAAGGCAGGGAGACGATGACTAAGTGCATTTGGAAGAGTACCAGCTGTGGAGATTTTACCTGGATCAGTAACCAATATCCAGTCTAGGATGGAACTTTCAGTCATTATGCCTGTTGAATCTAGTCGGAGTGGTAATGAGCTGGGTGAATTTGCATAGGTTGATGTTTGAGGATGGGAATTTGGAACAGAAGTTTATCTGAACTCAATGATATGGCCTCCATTTCTAGCTTACTAAAATTAAAGGCAGATTTTCATATTTGAAGACATTCTCAAATAAGTGGTATTTAATAGGGCTTGTGTAAATGAACAGGCTATGGCCAAACTTGCATATTGTACTTTATTTTATTTATTTTATGTTGCACAAACATTCCTGATTGTACTGAAGAAGGTACTGTGATGTAGTGGATTTTATTTTATTTTATTTCATTTTAATGTAAAGCTTTTAAGAAATGCATTATTCAGGGATCATGTGACTGATTTTGTAACAAAAGGAAGTGATGTTTTTGTATAAAAGGAAGTGATGTTTTATGTTCAGTTAATCTGAAGAAGTCAGATGGTTTTACGCCAATGAAAGTGCTCATATTAAAGTGTAGTCTGTTCCTGTGAGCTGGTTCATAGGTTCATAGGTTCATAAGTAAGTACTAGGCTATCTGCCCAAGGGCATATGTAAGCCTAACCAGAATACATTGGCTTTTGCCGCCCCTTAGATTATTTCCCTGTGCCTCTGTCCAGCAGAGCCATTAGTTCCCTGTGCCTCTGTCCACCAGAGCCACTGCAGTGATCCCTGGGGTAAATTTTCTGTTTCCCATCCACTCATCAAGGTTTCTCTTGAAGAGTATTAGTGAGGGGCTCTGCTTAATGTAGATTGGTCTTTGTGCTTTATTATTTTTTATGTAGAGATAATGCTCACACTGCCCACGGACTAGCCCTGCCACAGTAGTTCTTCCATTACACACACACACACACACACACACACACACACACACACACACACACACACACACACACACACACACATATACACACAGACACACACACACACACACACACACACACACACACACACACACACACACACACACACACACACACACACACACACACACACACACACACACACACACACACACACACACACACACACACATATACACATACACACACACACACACACACACACACACACACACACACACACACACACATATATACACATGTACACACACACACACACACATATATACACATGTACACACACACACACAGACACACACACATATACACAGACACACACACACACACACACACACACACACACACATATACACACACACACACACACACACACATACATATGCATGCACACACACATATACACATGCGTACACACACACACAAACACATATATACACACATGTACACACACACACACACATATACACACACACACACACACACACACACAGACATATATACACATGTACACGCACACACACATACACACACACACACACACACACACACACACACACACACACACACACACACACACACACACACACACACACACACACACACACACACACACACACACACACACACACACACACACACACACACACACACACACACACACACACTCATATCTATCACCACTTTATAGTTTCCAGTCTGCCTATTGTATGTCTTTGAAATGAGGAGGGAAACCTGAGCACCCAGAAAAACCCATGTGAGCAAAGGGAGGACATTCAGACTCCACACAGGAGGCACCCCAGCCAAGAAACAAACCAGAGAAGCTCTTTCTGTGGGATGACAAAATTACCTGCTGTGCTGCTGTGCAGGATATCTCCAGGATAAATGCCACAGTTATCTTCAGCTTGAAATATCATCAAACCATTTCTCTTCAGTCAGAATCCTATGCCCCACAACTAGTCTTCACCAATACCTGAATAGTTTCACTAGCACCCCCTAACCATATACACAGCTTAGTGACACTGCTCGCCACCTCAGTTCTATACTCTTATATATGCCTTGTGTTAGCTATACATAATTATCTCTGAACCTGCTTTATAGCACCTTTTAACTATGATGTTAATAGTTTCTACTCTATCAAGTTTCTTTTCTTATTCCCATTTCTTTGACTTTCTAATAAGTAATCACAAGATGTATTATCTATCTGACAAACCCACTAATATAAATCTACAAATGCTCAGTGTTTAGCATCTAATAAAGGCTTGTGTATCTTCTATACTGTAATGGTTTCCATTATTTCATATTAATATTATCTAATTATCAAATATATATATATATAATTATTAATCTATACTACTTAATGTCTGTTCATATACATTACTGAATGTCTGTTTAAAAATGTTTGTAATATATTGTAGCTTTTCTCCTCAGGTCTCTGTTGATTTTTTTTCTTTTTTGACTAAATCATGTCAGACAAACCCAGTGAACAAAATTAAAATAAAAAATGTAAAATATAATATAATCTATAGTGTGTTACATGGCATACTTATTCAATTTTCTTGTTCAACTGAGTGTGAGGTTATAATTGTAATAGAATTCAAAATAATTATGGCAAAGAACTGTTCTAACTGAGCTGCACAGAGTAAGAGGGGTTAGGCCACTAGTAACTGAAATAGGTTCATAGATTCATACTAAGCTAACTACCCTTGCAAGCCATTTTAAGCCTAGCCAATTATCCCTTGTGAGACTCAAACCCTGCACCTTGTGTTTGTAAGGCAAACACCTTAACCATTAGGCCACCCTCCCAACCCTTTTGCACTTTACTCATGTATAGGAAAAAGCAGAAACTATGCAGACAATTTCTTCCTGTCAGTTCTTATTGTCAGCCAATTCTATGCCTATGTGTTTCGACAACATCCACTTCCATACTATCTGACACAAACAAATGACAGCATCAGACAGAACTGAAGTTCAATTGGCTGAGACAAAGTTTCCATCTGTATCTCTTTTAGTTGACAAAGAGTAAAAAAAAAAGAATATTTAAGCTATGATTAAATGACCAAGGCAACAGCATGACAGTTTATTCATTGAATCACCAAAGAATATAGATTAGGCATCGTTGATTTTTTGCAGAGTATTTACGTAACAATGACAGTACACAGGCCCTGATAACAGTAAGGTTATAAATGCATGATGAAACAAATACGCTATTAATCTTACAAACTGCTAGCAAACCTTCCCTTTTTCTGTGTAAAATGTTAATCATTTTATTTATGAGCATTTAGCTGGATGTGTTCAGAATCTGGGTGGTACCACTTCTGCATTTCTCTCAGATTTGGATTCATTTTAAAATGAAATCATCTACAAGGCACTAGCTCCTATCTAGCAATTAATGTAAAACATAAATTAGACGTCCTTGGAAATGCTATTTACTCTGACACTGACCTTATATGTTAGGAATGTGCTTGACTGATAAGTTATTGCTGATTCCAAGGCTAAATTCATTTTACAATTTTACTTTTTATGTGCTTCAACATCGTAAATGCTATAAATATTGGATGCATATCAGACATTGTAAAACTGCATTTGATAATCTGCTTTTTGTTTTATTCTAGTACTTGTGGAGATAATTGAACAATACCACTGTAAATATACACTGGTAACTAGTTATATTGCTTAAACCATAGCTCTGGTTTTATTTTTATTTATTAGTATGTGCACGTAGAACAGAAGAGGTCAGCTATATTTGAAAGCTGAAATAATTAACATACACAATGGGGATCTTTTTTAACTTTATTAAAACTTAGGTGGGAGTTTAGTGCAAAGTATTAAAGCTATAAGTTGCCAATTAATTCTATCCTGTGTTTTGCTCAGTCAACATTTGACAACTGTATGACTGTGATTAGGTTGTTTAGCAAGACAATGCTTCACGACCTACACTGACAATAGGCGTCAACACAGTTAAAATATATAAATGAAATCTGTGTCATTACTACACCAAAAAATGTTTTACATGAGTTCCTAATTTTGTTTCTTGCATTCTTGATAATACATATATGTTGGTGCCTGAAGAAAGTTTAACAAACATTTTAAGGACAACTAATAGCAGAAACTTTGAAAGATTCTTTGGCCATATTATGACTAAAAAAGGTCATTAGATCATTTGTTCACGTTCACATTTAGCAAACGCAACACAAATAAAAAATAAACAGATATGTTAATCTGCTATGTAGCACTAATGTTTCTTCCTCACTCACATGAGACATTAAACAAAAGTCCTATCTGTGTGAATTGGTGGTAACTCAGATGAATGGAAAATATCATACAGCACTTATTGTAAAACGAAGCAGGAGGCATGTTATTGAAAAATCTGCAGATTTATTCATACATTTTTACTCATCCGAATCTCATTACTTAAACATATAAGCAGTAAGTATTTTTGATTACACTTAGACACTTTGCATGCATTTGTTTCATAACTTCTTCAAAACCTTTTCTCACGTTCCCTTTTCTCACTGTAATGAAGTTCATTATTTTTCTTTCATAATGCCCATAGTGCCAAAACTACTAACTTACTAATAATCTCACTTCCATACGCCAATATATCTTCAAAGGTCTAGGGGAGTTTCCCTGGTGTCCGGGCCAAATTTCTTCTAGCCAGTACACTGAAAATCCACTTTGCCTAATGGGATTAACTTGATCAACAAAAACTAAATAGGATAAATGGATTTTATAACTGATATGATGAGGTAAAGCAATCTAATGTGATTTTTTTTTTAATTATTCATGACTTTATGTGTTATCAGTGAACATTGTCTTCACAGCATATGACATGGTGATCTTTCTGATTCCTTCATTTTTTTTTTGTCACCATTAACTTAAAAAAACAATGAGAACTTTAATTCACAGATTCAGTATACACTTTATCAGGTATTTGCACCAAGAACATAAAGGAAATATGCACTGCTGCCCTGGGTATGGTCTTCCCACATCCATACTCAGAAAGGACTGCTTACAGACCACGTACATAGCTCGTTCTTTGGCCAAGCACACCCAGGTCCCTGTATCAGTGATCTCCATATAAACCAATGTCCTCCAATGCCCTTTAATCTGTTGATAGCCACAAGGAATTAAAAGTTAGTAAATCATTTAGATCATTTATAAACCTTTAGCATGCCTAGCCCTAAGTCCCATAGTCAAACCTTCCACCCCCAACATAACCCTAAGTTCTGAAGACAAAAAAATCCTTACTATCTCCAATCCCGCCAAAGTACTGGGACAAAGCTTACATTCTTATTCAGTTGCTAAGGTTTGGAACACACTCCGACTATCCACAAGAACAATTACTAACCGTGAAGCCTTCAAATCCTCCATAAAATAATATCTAAATAATGCACGGCTGTGTTCATGCTCAGCTTCTGGCTACCTTGACCTCAGCATTTCCTCCCCCCTGGCTGATCTTCTCCAAGCTAACATTTTCTCTACATTTCTACCCCCTGACTAACACTACTTCCTAAACCAATATTTGATACAACAGTCCTTTTCAGCTAATCTCACTGCTACACTCTTCCCCTTATTCCCCACACTGTGCTTTCTGTCTTCTATTATAATGTAGTAGCTGTGCAACATCATATCACTATGTCAAACTACAAGGAAGAACTGAAGAAAAACATGAGATACCCTATGAAATAATGTAATATACTTATCTGCTATGTTAATGAAGAAAATATTCTTTCAATGTGAAGTTAAAAAGCTTGGATGTACATTTCTCCATATGAACTTAAAACAACTATCCACTGTATAAAGGAGAGATGTGGTAATATCTATGTGCACAGTTGTCTGTAAGTTGGAGCTTTGAAACAAATGTCAAATAAATAAATAAAATAATCTATTATCCTTATTTGTTAGACAGCTCACAACAATGGCATTTCACATTTGTCTTCTACAAATTACAGATGGACACATTGTAGGTATTTGTTGTTAAACATATTGTTTTAATTTGGCTGACTTTGCAGCTTGTTTTCAGTCCAATCCGATAGTTTTCTTTTAAATGTTTCCTGGTTTCACTGACCCTAGAATAGCTTCAGCCTACCCAGGCAGTCAGATGCAATTAACCATTTCCTACTTATAGCTTATTCCTTTTAAATCTTCTCAATAGTGCAGAAGAAAATACTATCTTGGGATACTGGATTTTAAATGGGAATCACCACTATGCACCCAAGACTTTACATCTGGTACGCTAAACACCAAAATTATGTACACTACTTTATACAGCAGAAAAAAAGTACCTACATTGAAATCCATGAGTCCTCTGTATCTAGTTCTCTAAAACTCAAGCATTGGTAGATTAAATATTAAGCCTGCATTTAATTCAGGTAAATCACCATACCCCAGTTGTCAGCAATTCAAAAGGCATTCAGATAATACATTTGGTATCTTCCTAGTCATCGCTTATAGCATCCTGTATTCCAAACATGGGTCTTTCTGTAATAATTCCTGTATGATTCAGTCCAACAGTTTCTTTCTGGCTTTCAGACATCCCTCTATTAAAGACCAGGAGAATGTCAATTTTGTTGTTTGTTTGTTTGTTTGTTTGTTTGTTTGTTTGTTTGTTTGTTTCCTTTGAGTTTCCCTGAAGTAGTTGGAAAGTACTCCTGCCATCTGCAATGAACTCTCGCCCCCTTGTGAATCAGTGGACATATCTAAATATCTGCATCTTTAGGACTATAAATCTGACTGCTCTCACCAAAAAAATTACTGTGAAGCAGACTGGTTACAACAGTTTCAGTTTACAATTCCCACATTTTCACAGCTTCATTGCATTACGAAAAAAATGTTCTCTTTTGCCTTGCTTCAGCTGAACATTACATGGTTACAATACACTCTTTTTGATGCTACCTTTATTTATTTTCTGGGACCCTACAATGTTGGCATGTATTTCCTTTTATAGTTGTAAACATTAATTCAGATGGGTCAATGAAACATTTCCAGGAGTAATTTTTGGAGAAAAAAACAGTTCTCTCACTTTCTGCCTCTTATCTCTATAGATCAGTCCATTCTACCAATATATCCCCACAATTCAGTTCTCAAAATTTTCTGGAAAACACGTGAAGCATATATACATGAAGGATGAATTTTATGCCTGCTTCTATATTCTCTGTCAACAAGTTCAGTGTTTAAAAGTTCCAATATTGCTTCTGAGGGGATTAGTCAGCCTTCCACCTCCATTCTACCTCCTTTCATGCCCAACAGATGAGTTAGAATAAGATCTCATGGTTATTTCTACTTCTTCAATTTTTTATTGACCATTTAATAAAGCTCAGTAAACTAGTATTAATGTAATTATAAAGGTTTTACATTATTTACTCAGATCTCTCTTCTTTAATGCTGCCCAGAGTCTTTTCAGTCATCAAATTCTCAGTGTTAGTTCCAAGACAGTCCTTCTTAGTTTAGGATTCAGCACGACCTCACAACACCTCAGAACTGCAAGAATCAGCATTTTCACGTTCTTTGCTTTCTTTTCATCAAATAAGTCGAATTAATAAACAACAGCACTAGTAGAGCCCAAGTGATGAATCTATGTTGACAGTTTTATTAGTATTAAAATTACAAGTTTTATTCTTGGAAAGAGAAAGAACTCTGCTTAAACATTTCTCACATGTTTTCTGCCAAGACATGTAAACTAGTTGGTTCTGTGCAAGTTACATAACATGACTGAAATTACAAGCACTTCACTTTAACAAAAGAATAATAAAAAAAATTATATGTAGCTTAGCAAAAGAACAACAAAAGAAATTGTATGTAGAAAGCACAAAAAGGAGGAATAGAAGATTTAATGAAAATAATATAGATAGTAAAACAATATTGCTTCTGGAAAT
This sequence comes from Protopterus annectens, assembly GCF_019279795.1. NCBI lineage: Eukaryota > Metazoa > Chordata > Ceratodontiformes > Protopteridae > Protopterus > Protopterus annectens. Next base: position 1,682,929,128 of record NC_056729.1, read on the forward strand.
AGAAGGAAATGCATTGAAATCACTTTATTTAGCCCAGTTAATAATATAGTAATAACCCACGCCTGGGTGTGGGTAATGCGGGATTTACCCACACTTCGCCCTCGGGACCAAACAAAGACAACCGTGGGTAAATCCCACATTACCCACACCCAGAAGTGGGTTATTGCTATTATACTATGACATTATTTAAGAAAAAAAAATAATTACTTTTCTTAAATAATGGCATTGTATAATGCCTCTTTGCTGCCCTTCCGCAGCTGTCTGGTATCCGCGGCAGTTCTGATGTACTGTGCATGCCTAAGCAGTACACCAGAGCTGTGGCCAAAAGCAACGGAGAAAGCAAGATCTCCGTTGCTTTTTACTGTTTCGCTATGTTAAATGGGTTTAACATAGAGACAGCTTTAAAATAAGCAACGGAGATCTCCGTTGCTTATTTTAAAGCTGTCTCGCCATGTTAAACCCATTTAACATAGCGAACAGAAAAGCAACGGAGATCTTGCTTTCTCCATTGCTTTTTTAACCTGTCGCTATGTTAAATGGGTTTAATATAGCGAGACAGCTTTAAAATAAGCAACGGAGATCTCCGTTGCTTATTTTAAAGCTGTCTCCCCATGTTAAACCCATTTAACATAGCGAGACAGGTTTAAAAAAAAAGCAACGGAGAAAGCAAGATCTCCGTTGCTTTTTTTAAAGCTGTGTCGCTATGTTAAACTCTTTTAACATAGCGAGACAGTGTTTTAAAAGAGACTTATACTAATGGAAAAAGTCCGGGCAACCGGACCTTTTTCCATTAGTATAAGTCGATTTACAACGTGCACGCTGGCCAATCAGCGTGAACGTTTTGGAATATTAATGGGGGGTCATGGCATAATTAAGAGTATGTCCCTCAGGTAAAAAAAAGTTACCATACCTTTGTATTCGTCCCTGATCAACCCATTTATGGAATACAAAGCTCCATTTAGTAGGCATCTATCAAAACATATCACACAACTAGAAAGAGTTCAGTGGTTCCTTAAGAAATAATACTAATTAAAGACACTCAGCTACCAAGGCTGGCTTAATGACCTATCCCTGTACTTTGCCTTTTATAGACTATTATATGGTGATTCATGAACACTTTTCATTGCTTTTAAGGATGCAAGCCTTGTTGAACTCCTGCACCTACATAAAACAAATGGTTCCACAAACACTCAAATTAAAGAGTTGAATTTCTGTCAACAAATAAATAAGACATGCTGGACAGACACATTTATTACTCAGCATATAACCATCTCTGGAATAATCTGCTGCATATAATTCAAAGAGATACCCTCACTTGCTTTAACATAAACCTTGGCAGTTCTATAGACATCAATAAATATATCCCAGGCCTGACTTGTTTTGCCCTTCTGGAGGCCAGAAGTACCCTATGAATGTGGGCTTTGGCAAGGAGATTAGAGTTACTTAATTGTCTCTGTTTAGTAAACTACATGACTCTCTGAGTCTGACCCATCACCCCTTTCCCTGCCAAATAACATATTCATGGGACTGATAATTTAAGAGATATATCTTAATAATTCTTAAATCTAGTGTTAGAGAGGGCATAGTAAAGTAATACTACACATGAAAAAATGTGGAAAACATTTTAAAGAAAGGGGCAACAATGTTCCTGATGATATGCAAATCACTAAAGTTAAAGTAAAAATAACATGCTGAATAACTTTCAAAGTCTTTTTTTATTTAATGGTATTACCCTAAAGTCACAGGCACACACAGCTTTATGACTGTATAAAGTCTAATAATTCATCAATAATAATTTAGTTTGGACATTCAGTTCATTGCTTGGGAATCATTTAATTAAGGTTTAACCTTTATCATACATCCTACCTTAATGTTTATTTTTAGTGGCTTTTGATAGGACAATAGGGTCCATACAGTAAGAATGAATCATACATCCTACCTTAATGTTTATTTTTAGTGGCTTTTGATAGGACAATAGGGTCCATACAGTAAGAATGAATCATACATCCTACCTTAATGTTTATTTTTAGTGGCTTTTGATAGGACAATAGGGTCCATACAGTAAGAATCTACCACTACCTCCTTGTTTATTTTTTTTCTTTGATAGGACAATAGGTCCATGGTCCAAGAATGAATCATACATCCTACCTTAATGTTTATTTTTAGTGGCTTTTGATAGGACAATAGGGTCCATACAGTAAGAATGAATCATACATCCTACCTTAATGTTTATTTTGAATGAATCATATATCCTTAATTAATGTTTATTTTTAGTGGCTTTTGATAGGACAATAGGGTCCATACAGTAAGAATGAATCATACATCCTACCTTAATGTTTATTTTTAGTGGCTTTTGATAGGACAATAGGGTCCATACAGTAAGAATGATAACATAAACACTATTTGCTATCACAGCCTTGGCACGTATACAGACATTTCTGCTGCTTCAGTCAAGGCTGGCAGAAAGCATACGAAAAGTTTGGAGGAAATGTGTGCAAATTACATCTACCCAACATATAAAAATGCTATCATACATGAATCATCTATGAATGAACTTTGTGAAAAGGAAGAGAATAAAGAGAAACTACATCAGCCAGTAACACCTAGGCAGGAGAGACAGAATTAGTAATGGGGTAAAGAGACCAGGTGGGAATAGATTCTGTTTATACATATATATATATATATCTATATATATATGTATGTATGTATACGCACTTACACATACACATATATGGGGTTGGGAGAGTGGCCTAATGGTTAAGGTGTTTGCCTTACAAACACAAGGTGCAGGGTTTGTCTCTCACAAGGGATAATTGGCTAGGCTTAAAATGGCTCACAAAGGCAGTTAGCTTAGTACTAATCTATGAACCTATGAAACTATATGCTGAATCACACTTCACTGGAAATAAAACCACCAAAGCCATGCTGTCTGAATGAAAACAATGACATATACTGAGAACCAGTGTATCTCATTTACCTGTAATATGTCCAGCAAAAGCCAAGGTGACCGATTACTTTTATAGTAGTAAGGTCAGGTATGCATTTTAAAGCTACCTCTTGCTTCTTGTTCTCCTGTGATCTGGCTTTTTGCCATAAGATAAGTGAAACAGTGCTATAAAAAGGGGTACAAGAGTCTTTGTTCCTTAATCTGTTAGTTAAATAAAGGGGTGTTCCTATTTTTGTTTCATTTATGTCTTGTTACATCCTATACCTTGAGTTAAATCAACTTTTTTTTTGTGTATTGCATGTTAGGACTTATTCTGACTGCAAAATATGAAGAGCGACCTATTATTAAAAATCCTTTCTTCAGAATGCGGCATTTCCTCAAAAGCATTGCCTTAACATTGATTTAAAGTAAATCTGAAAAGAAAAAAACACGTAAACTCAACTCTGGAATACATTCTTCTCAGCCTAAACATTGTTTGGGATGAACTGAGTATATTATATGGAAGTGTTTTTATCAGCTACTTGTAGTATTAAGTAATATTTTCTGAATTGTTGATTCCCTATTGAATTAAAACCCTTCCACTAAACTAATCTGCCCTGTTTTTACATCCTTCACCTAATGGGAGACAAACGTGCTGCTCTGTATAATACTGAAAAATCATAGCTTCACAGTAATACCACAATTAAATGGTTTCAGATATACCTTCAAATATATTGGGGTAGGTGCTGCAGGACTAAGCTTGTAGAAGAATACAGAAGGTACATTTGGATTAACAGATTCCAGATTTTGCTCTGACTAGCTCATAACCTGTATGAATCTCACTGATTACATACTTCATGAATTAGCTACAGAGGATGAGAAAGGATATTTATATAAGGCTATTGCTCCTTATATCCTTCCAGTGGGTCTACTTCACTTTGTCAAAAACATTAATAGTCGAATTCCAATTCATTAAACCCTATTCGTTGAAGACACAAATCAGTGACTGGGCTTTTCATTGGACTTTTTCCTAGGGCAAAGCAAAGGTTGGCCACCATCTGAAATTTGACCTTTTTCCCCACTGTAGTGAGATCTCAGAGTTGGTATATTTAGTTATGGGGGTGTGGGAGGCGCAGTCCCCCTCCCGCTTAGGTTTTAAACTTTATGTTTTTTTACAGTCGCTAAGTTGGCCTACCATTGTATAGCCTAAGGAAAAGGTTTGATGAAAAGTCTGTTCGCTGATTTGTGTCTTCATTGAATAGCGTTAGAAAAAGTAGGGATTCAAGAAATCATAAGTTCGATTAAGTTATATAGACCCCTTTCAAGTACCAGGGGAGAATACAGGTCCCTTACAAGCCTGAATAAGATAAAGGAGACATTAGGAAAAAAAAAGATTGAATGTATGCACTGTTTCCCAAAACTTATTTTCTTAATCTAGCTAACCTTCTGGAGCAAAAGAATTGTCTTATTTCCCTATCTGTTTAATATGTGATATCAGATAGCAGAATCTTTAAAGAAACATTTTAAATTTGAGCAGTAATCCCTGCAATCGTCTTGTCAATAACTAATGGGTTGTAGTGATGAGCACTGTGAAAAAACAACAGATGATCAGTGTCGTAATATAATTAAATGCACAGAGCTGAGCAGAGATAGCTGTCAAGATGTACAATGTTAATGCTCCGCATAAACTACGAAAATCGAGCAGCAATATAAAAAGGCATTGCTGTAAGGAATGTTAAACGCTTGTGAAGAAAAATGTATCATGTTCTCTGAAGTGAGGCCTTTTGTAAAACAGGTGCATGCTTTCAATTAATTCCAGTACCTGTTTTCTCAAGAAATTCTAGTTTGATTTTACAGAGTATGAAAACTACATCCCTTAAAGGATGTTTATTTAAAACCATCAGAGAAGAGGCTGTGCTTTGATGCTAGAGGTAGTAATGGTTAAGCAATGGACATTCAGAAAACTGTATGTTATCCAGAATAAACTTCATGGTTCCTAGGGCAATCTGTTGGATATGAGTGACCTTGACAACAGATTTCCAAGACTCAGAAAGAAATACCTGCTGTGCTCAGTCACAGACATGACACATTTACACACCAGTTTTCATTTCTTTCTATCTTTCCATTAATTTACTGGGAGGTACTAACCTGGCAGAGTCCTTTTCAGCAGGGGATGAGGGAAAGAAGCTCTAGTAATGTTATAAAAACAGGGAGTATTCTAGTTTATAGTGAGACAACAGCAATGAAAAAAGAGACAGCAGTAACAGTACAAATCAGGAATCATTTTAATGGTCATCTACATGCCATCTTAAAGTCGAAAATGGAGAGTGGGTGAAGCATTCAGTTTTGTTAAACTGAGCTGATAGAAAATTGCAAAAAACTCATGTCCGAAATGGGTCCAGTTTTAGATTTCCTGTATAAACGCATATAGCTAGCAAATTGAAATAAGTATAGAGAAGTGTAGAATATGTATGTACATTTTAGGGAAAACAAAACTGAACAGTGTGGTAGTTAACGCAGTCTTAGGAAGTTTTGTAGATATTTGTAAATAAAAGTTAAATGTTTAAAATTTATGCAGCATAGTACAATGTTCCTATGATGCAGCAGTTAGCGTTGTCACCTCACAGCAAGAGGTTCTCCCATTCAATTCTCAGCTGGAGCGCCTTCTGTGTGGAGTCTGCATGTCCTCTTTGTGGTCGAGTGACGTTAAAAGACATGCAGGTAGGTGCGTGCATGAATGGGCATGCCTTCTTTGAAGGTTGGGCATCGGGTTGGCAACTCAGCACCGTAAAAATCCACTGCCAATGATTAGCGGACGGGAGTTCCGCTGTGGCGACCCCTAACCAGGAAAGACCGAAAGATATATATATATATATATATATATATATATATATATATATATATATATATATATATATATATACACCCAAAAAAAAGTTGGAAGTGAGAGAAAGAAGTACACACCAGTAGATGGCAGGAGCTATTTAGCATAAACAGGCATAATACTAAAACTATTAGCTGTCATAAGTACAGGAGAACTGGAAAGGAAAACATACTTTTATGATCATTGACTATATGAGCTGGGGATTAGATGTTTGTCCAATAACGCTACAAGAAGAGTGGATAGATATCTGCTCTGCAAGTACAAATTAAAAGTTACAGACAAATAAGTCTCACTGTAGAAGCACACTTACAGTAGTATGCCCCAGCAGATTAATTATAAAGGGTATGTTTGATTGAGAAAGATGCCAACTGAATAAAAGTTTTGTGTTTGGATATGCTTTTATAATAATGGAAAGTCAAATTGATATGTGCATCTCTGTGTATTATTTCTCTAATTTCTCTAAGGTATACAAGTACGCAGGCAATAGTACGTTGTTGGTTCTGTAGCTCTCTCTGCAGTTATTTATTTAATTTAATTTTATCTTTATTTATTTATTTTTTTATTTACAGGGATAGAGCACTGATCAGATGTTATTATTTACAGGTGCAGCTGGGGATTACATGCAAAATAACAGTATAGTAACATTAAAGGTATAACTAAATTATACGACATTGTGACATAATATAGTTGTAAAAAATATAGACATATTTATAACAATGTTTAAATAGAAATAGGATCATGAGTATACAATGTGTAATACAGGTGTTATAGATGAAATAAATGTGGTCCAGCCCAAAGAACAGACATAATATATGCAAATATGGACTGATATTTTATCAGTGAAGAGAATAGGACTTGTGAAATACTACGAGCATGATAATAACAGGGAGAAGTGGGTATTGGGTATGTAGTGGAAATGGATAGGGCAGATGGGGAGTCAGGGGTATGAGTGTACATACTGGAGAAGGTAAGATAATAAGCAGCCAAGGTTTTCTGTGATTAATGTAATAGTGTAACCATGAGAGTAAGGTGGCATGACCTGTTTTCTAAGGGTCCCTATTAAATCAGCGAATGTTTAAAATAGTGAATGCTGTTTAATCGAACCGTTTTGTTCGAAAGGGCAAAATCCCGAATGCACAAAACAGCGATTTTTTTGCCAGGGAAAAAAATCAATGGGACTTTTTCGGGACTTTGTCATTTTCTCCACTATGGTGCGATCTCGGAAATGGTGTACTTAAGTAGGGGGGTGGAGGGGGCATAGACCCCCACATCAGGGAGTGTGGGGGCGAACCCCCACTTTATTTTGTGTTTGTTTCTTTTTTTTTATGGAGCAGCAATTTTTTTCCCTGGGGAAAAAAAAATTGCTGTTCCATGTGTTTGAATTTTGCCATTTTGACATTTTAGGGTCAATTATACAGCGTTCACTATTTTAAGCATTTGCTGTTATAATATAGAGCCTTTTCTAACATGCGCATTTATAGATTCATAGATGTTTACTAGGCTGTTGACCACAAGGGCCTTTTTAAGCCTAGCCACGCATCCCAAATCTCTGACAAGTTTTGATACCCTTGATAAGTGTAAGCAGGGGCTTGGGAGATGAAACATTAGCAAGCCAGGGCCTAGGAGATTGACAGGTTGCCACTGTCCATTAGAGACATAGGTACCAAACCAGGGATGAATTTCTTGTTCCCCATCCTACTGTCCAGATTGCACTTGAATTGGGTTAGGGAGGAACTCTGCTTCACGTGGATGGGGAACCTGTTCCAGAGATGGGGTAATCTCTGGGATATATACCTGTCTCTCTAGCATGTCCTGTTTAGATCACAGGCAAGATTTAAGTCTTTAGAATGGGTAATTTTGGTGCTGTTTGTCTTGCAGATATGCAGGAGGTCCATCAGAGTGGGTTCTGAGAATGCCCTATATGTCAGGCATAGGTCTCCCCTCAAAAGCCTGTAGGAGACAGAATACAGGGATAGCACCTTGAGGTGGTCTGCATAGGACATTTTACTTAAGCCCTGTATTCTTTTAGTGAGGAACCTCTGTGGACGTTCCAGTTGCTGGATATGCATGGTTAGATACATACCAAAGGGGGCATTGTACTCAATGACAGGTCTGATGAATGCTGAATACAATTGAACAATGACTTCCTTGGATTTAGATGCCATACCTTTGTTCATAAATTGAGTAATACAGAATGATTTCCTCACTACTGTAGACACATGATGGCCAAAGGCTAGATTGATATCTACATGTGTCAATAAGCTCCTGACTACTGGGTCAACTCTACGGGGTGTGCTGTCAACATGATAGTGACCTGGGGTGAACGACTTCCTGAAGGATACTATTAAGCATTTCTTGGCATTAAGTTTTAGTCCATGGTTCTGACACCAGTTGTTTGTCTGTGTCAGCCCCTTCTGGAGAACATCTGTGTCAGTGTGGGATTCAATGACAGCTCCTAATTTGCAATCATCCGCAAATTTAGTCAACCAGAGACCACTGACATTGACCTTGACTTCAGAGAATTAAATGCCAAAAAAGAGCACTCCAAGGACTGATCCCTGTGGGACTCCACTTGTGACTGGCCTCTTTGTAGAGGTGGAATCCCCAATTCTAACTTCCTGGGTCCTGTCTGGGAGCCAGTCCACTGGGTAACATACAGGCTTGTACCTAACCTCTTGAGTTTGTCAAAAATGCTGAAGTGGGGTATTGTATCAAATGCCTTGGCTAGGTCATGGTAGGCAGTGTTCATAGGTTCATAGGTTGGTTCTAGGCTATCATCCCTAGGGTCTATACAAGACTAGCCATAACAATTCCCTGGATATTTCTTCCGCAATATTTAATTCCCTGGACCCCTGTCTAGCAGGGCGACTGACGTGATCCCCGGGGTGAATTTCCTAGCTCCCATCCAATCGTCAAGGTTCCTTTTGAAGAGGGCCAAGGAGGCGCTCTGCTTGACATGTATGGGCAGTCTATTCCAGAGTATGGGGAGTCTCTGGGTCAGGAACCTCTCCCTCCAGCATGTTTTGTTCATTGTGATGACAAGGTTTCGATCCCTGGAGCATGTTGCTCTGAGGGATTGGGATTTCTTTAAGTGTAGCATGTCCAGCAGCACTGGGTTTGACATGGCCTTGTATGTTAAGCAGAGATCGTCTCTGAGTAGACGATATGCCACAGAGTATTGCTGGAGATTTTTAGATGGTCAGCATAGGGCATCTGCTTTAGGCCTGTGATTCTTTTGGTGAGGTATTTCTGCGGCCTTTCCAGCTGTTGCAGATGTCTTGTGAGGTACATACCAAACGGGGCATTGTACTCTATAATGGGTCTAATGAGGGATGAGTACAGTGGGACAATGACTTTCTTTTTTCTGGTTGAAAAGCCCTTAGTGATGAGGTGTGCCACATAGAAGGATTTCCTGACTGTTGTGGTGATGTGGTTATCGAAGGTGAGACCACTGCCCACCTGTGTCCCTATGTCTCTCATCGCACTTTTGGTGTTTAGTGTACTGCCACCTATGTGGTAATTCATGGGTACATGTTTTTTTTTTTTCCCAAAGGGGATAACTATACATTTCTTGGCATTAAGCTTGAGCCCATGGCTCTGGCACCAAGTATCTGTTTCTGTAAGGGCCTTTTGTAGACTATCCACATAATCTGTGGATTCAGTAATGGCTCCCAGTTTGCAGTCATCTGTGAACTTTGTTAGCCAGCGTCCCTTAGTGTTGGCCTGTACTTCAGAGAAGTAGATGCCAAACAAGAGCGGTCCCAGGACTGAACCCTGAGGTACTCCACTTGTGACTTGTCTGGAGCTAGATTTGGAGTTGGCTACTTTTACAGTCTGGGTTCTATCAGTAAGCCAGTTTGCAACCCATCGAGTGACACAGGGATTTATGCCCAGCTTAATAAGTTTATCTATGATTCCAGAGTGGGGGATATTGTCGAAGGCCTTGGCGAGGTCCAGATCAGTGTTTGGACTGCCTTACCCTTGTCCACAGCTCTGGAGACTGATTCAAAGAAGTCAATCAGGTTCAGGAGACAAGTCCGGCCCTTCACGAACCCAAACTGGGTGGGGTCCAATGTTTGAAGGTTGCCAATGTCTTTGTTTCTAAGTTCCATGATAATGTGTTCCATGCCTTTGCAGATCAGGCTCGTCAGACTGATGGGACGGTAGTTCCTGGGATCCAAGGTGGATCCCCCTTTGTGGAATGGGATAACTGTAGCTGTGCGCCACTCAGTGGGCACGAAGCCTGAGGTGAGGCTATGATTAAACATGTCACTTAGGTGAGGTGCCAGTTCATTTTGTAGTTCATGTAGTACACAGCCCGGGATGTCATCTGGTCCCATGGATGCTGTATTCTTAGCTTTGGATAGTGCGGTTTCTACCTGTGTGGCCGTGATTACTGGAATTTCTCCATCTTTTGGTATTGAGATGGGTCCTTTAGGGGGTGAGAGGGGATGACGTTAGCACTAAATTGATCTGCCAGGATATTGGCAATATCCTTGGGATCAATATATTTAATGCCATTCTGTTGTAGCTCAGAGCATATCTGAGCATTGCCATTTAGATTCTTGACATAACTATAGACTGCCTTGTGGCTTTCTTTGGAATCTTTGGCAATTTTATTTTCATATGTAAACCATTTTGCCCTCATCCATTGCTTTGGTGACCTTCTCAAGGATGTCCACCAGGTTGAGTAGGCATGATCTACCCTTGAGAAAACTGAACTGGGTTGGGTCCAGTGTCTAGAGGTTTACTATATCACTACTGATCATTTCCATGATAATTCTTTCCATGGGTTTACATATAAGACTAGTGAGACTTATAGGTTTGTAGTTTCCAGGGTCTGTAGATGGACCACCTTTGTGCAGAGGGATGACTGTTGCTGTTCTCCATTCATTAGGCATGAAGCCTGTTTGGAGGCTATATTTAAATACAAATTATAGAGGCCCTGATAGGTCATGTTTCATGCTATTTAGATGGCATCCTGGGATATTGTCTGGGCCCATAGATGAAGTGTTCTTGGCCTTAGGGAGAGCATTAAGGACTTGCTCCCTAGTAATAGCATGGGGAGATATATTTGATGGTATTTCCTGAGGGAAGGTTGAGGGGAAGAGAGGGGTAAAGTTGGAGCTGAATTTATCTACCAGTAGGTTTGCTATATCGTCTGACTCAGTATAGGTGACTCAGCATACACAGAATGCACCACAACAGCATGCACAGCATGCATCACATCAGCATGCACAGCATGCATCACATCAGCATGCACAGCATGCATCACATCAGCATGCACAGCATCAACTTGTTTATTTACTTATTTATTAAGGGGAGTTGAGGAGTATCTTTTTAGAGCAACGCCATTTTTTCAGTTGTTCAATTAAATATTAATTGAATATTATTTGCTGCGGTAGCGTTGACTCCTCACAGTAAGACTCTGTCCGGTTCGATTCTCAGCTAGAGCGTCTTCTGCGTGGAGATCTGCGTGAATGGGCGTACCTTCGTTGAAGGTTGTGCGTCAGGGCTGGCAACTCAGCACGTAAAAATCAACTGCCAATTATTAGCGGACCGGAGTTCCGCTGTGGCGACCCCTAACCGGGAAAAGCCAAAAGACACAACAACAACATTATTTGAGTTGATGTCTGAAATTAACTGTTTGTAGCATTTGATTTCAGTATTGTCAGCTGGCAAGGACTGAAACATTTAGGGGCAAGATTACAGAAGCTGAAGTGTGTGGAATGAAGTTTAGTGCATAGAGTTATAAGAATAGGGCCATTGTTGGATTGGCATCTTGGGCTGTAATGAGGGTTGGATGTAGTTAGTCTCATAGTTAGGGAGTGGTATGTTTTGACATATGTATTTGAAAAGAAAGGAGCCAAGAAGGTTGGCTCTGCCCTGAATGGGTAGCCAGTTTGCATTTTACAATGTGTTTCAATGATGTTCATGCCAAGGAGAGTTAGTGCTAAAATGGAAGATTTTACTAGAAAGAAATTGTATGGTGGTAGTGTTTTTGTAAGCAGTGGGGAATATGGCTAAGCCATTTTCTAGTTGTGCAAGAATGACACTTTTCCTAACGCTGCTCTAGCAGGTTGTGAAAGGAAATGAGATAGATGCCTTTTGGAAGAACTAAGGCAAGAAGTGGAGGTAGATGATTTTTTATCTCACTTTCTGAATGTGGTCTTGGAAGCTGGGGGATTGGTCAGGCCAAATGCCAAGGTATGTGAATGATGTGGTGGATTCATTTAGGTTATTGTCTTGATCTTTGATACAGAGAGGCCTAGAAGCTTTAATGTGTATTTTCTTTGTGTTAAACAGAATGCACTTATTTATTTACTTATTTATTTTGGTGGAGGGGAGTTAAGGAGTAGCTTTTTAGAGCAAAGCCATTTTTCAGTTGTAGAATGTCACTTGAAATTGACATTGAATGACTTCATGAGAAGGGTTAGCTCTATAGATAACTATCAATGGTGCAGCTAGCTGCACTCAGTGTACTCAAATGAGCACATTTCTTTCAGTACATCATACTGGAAATGTTATAGGTGTAACAACACAGAGTGTTTAGTACTTTCCAAACAGCACCAAACCAAAAAAAATACCCAAAGTGAAATAACTTGACTGAAAAGAAATAAATGTTGAAAGGACTCCAGTCGCAACTAAACAGGTTCAGGAATTTATTAAAATATAAAAAGCCAGTAAAATAACGTGAGCACTTTCGTCTCACAACAGAGACTTCATCAGACAAATAATGCCTTCCATATCACTTCCTTAAATACCCTCCTTAATTAACCCCTTGCAATACATGTCATATAAAATAGCCTTTCACGCTATAAATTTAAACCCATGTTAAGGGAAAGGCCAGCTATTATAGGATGAATGGAAACTTAATATGATTTGGTTCTGTAATTCTTGGTATTATATGCATAAATGAAAAATTAATTTATTATTTTAATGTTTTAAATTTGTGGAAAAGGTTATGATACTTAAGCTTGATAAACAGTTTTTTTATTAATACTATATTTATAATGGGAGGACTATGTCATTAACTGAAAGGAGGACATGTAGATGAGGTAGATGAAGAGACATTCTTTTTCTAAAAACAGAGACTTATATTGCTGCAAGAACTGATCCCTGAAGATCCCCTAAAAGAGCAAAGGCTGTATCTGATAAGGCAGGTGAAATTCTAACTGTGAAAGTTCTGTTGGTCAGGAAATCTTTGAACCATTTGGTAGATTCAGAGCTTACACTGATATCTTGTAAGTGGGGTTTAAGGGGTGGAGTGGTCAACTAGGTCAAAACCCCAGATAAGATCAATGAATACTGCTCAGTGAAGTTATCTTAATCAGTGTTAATAAGGATATCACCAGCTAGTGTCCGGAGGGAAGTCATGGCACTTTTACATGCCTGAATAAGTACAAGAGTGGGTGATGTTCTGGGGGTTATGGGTGAGAATGTGTAAGGGAAGATTTGGGAATTCTCTGAGAAAATAAGCAGGTTGTCAGTAGACAAAGGAATGAGGCCAAGTGAGGAAACATCTTTAGGTGGAATTCTACCAAAGCTGTTTATTCATGCCAGAATAGTTTCTGGGAGTGAAGGAGGGTGATTTGTTTTATTTGAAATAATTAGCTTTATGGCTCTTTGTGACTTTTTAATAATTTTCTGTGACTTAGTGCATTGCTCCCTTAAGTTAGGAGATGGATGATTTTTCCAGAATTTCTGAGTTTCATCACATAAATTCATTACAGTTTTTCAAGTCTTTAGAGAGCTGGACAATCTTATTATATTTAAATAGCCTAGAGATTATGGGAGAGTGTGTGTGTGTCTTAGTTGTGAGAATAAGTTGGTAGCAGAGTTTGGATTGGTAGGATGAAAACAGGGGACCAGTCCATTGTTGCAAGATAAGCTTTCAGTCTAAATATTTTTGCGGAGGTTTGGTGTGTAGCAAATAGTCCAGGGGTACATCCTATTTTTAGATTTTGCATGTGAAATGGTAAAGGGTATTGGTCACTGAAGGTGGGTAGATTATTTACAGTACTGGAGATCTTGGAGTGGGAGATAATTATTAAGTCAAAACATGAGTGATGGGTAGTTTTAAAATTAGGTCTAGTAGCGTGGTCACCACTTGAATGAGTCTGGGACTGACAAAGAGCTCTGAGATGTCAATGAGAAATGAAGCTAAGAAGTTTAAGTTTAATTCCCCAAAAATAAGTAAGTGTTTGTACAGAAAGACAATGCTCAAGATGTTATTCAGCAGAGCTGTGAATTTTGCCAGACAGGCAGGGGGAAGTAGATAGGCAACTGCAACATAAACATGATGGTCACAGGATCATAGGAGGTTACTAGGCTATCGACCGGGAGGTCATTTCATCCCAATGTAATACCATAGATACTTTAGCCAATACCCTGGATAGTATTTAGTAATGGCTGCCCATGTCCAGGAGGGTTGTGGCTGCTATCCCTGGTAAGAATTTACGGTGCCCCATCCACTCGTCCAGGTACCTTTTGGACAGTATCATAGAGGTGCTCTGCTTCACATGAATTGGCAGCCTATTCTAAAGATGTGGCAGTCACTGGGAGACAAATCTGTCCCTCCAGCACATCCTGTTCAAGTCGCAGGCCATATTTAGGTCCCTGGAATGGGCAGCTCTAGTCCCATTTGATTTACAGATATGGAGCAAATTCATTAGGTTTGGGTTGGAGATTGCTCTGTAAGCCAGGCATAAGTCTCCCCTGATAAGTCTATACGATACTGAGTATAGTGACAGGGATTTTAGTCAGTCTGTGTAAAGCACATACTGACGTACCTTGCTTTTCTTAGTTAGAAGCCTCTGAGGACTCTCCAGTTGCTGCAGGTGCTTTGTACAGTACATGCCGAAAGGGGTGTTAAACTCAATTATGGGCCTAATTAGTGATGAGTATAGATTGATTATAGCCTCCTTTGCTCTAGAGGCTATGCCTTTGCTAATCAAGTGTGTTACACAGAAAGCCTTCCTTACTACAGTAAACATATGGTGGTCAAAGTTAAGGTCACAGTCTACTTCTGATCTCAGATGTCATACCACTTCTTAGATATATAGGGTATTGCTGTTAATTTGATAGTGTGAAGGGACGTTGTTTTTACCGAAGGGAATGATGATGTATTTCTTTTCATTCAGTTGGAGACCATGACTGAGACACCAGTTGTTATTCTGTGTAAGACCCTTGCCTTGTGGGTACTATAGACATGCTAAGAGTTGATCTGCAGAGTAGCAAAACATCATGTCAAGAAAGAAGACTGGGGCTGTAATCAATGTCATAATTAAAGTGTTTGAAGAAATAGTTTAAGTTGTGCTGATCATTTTTGAGTGAGGATTCTATAACTGCAAGTAGATCAAGGTACTTTGAAGAGAAAAAGGAACTTATTTTGTTGAGTTTGTTGTGAATGCTTTTTGCTTTAATAAGTGCACAGGACTGAGAATTTGACAGTAGAGAGTATGGGTGATTTTGCTGGAAATTTCTGGTGTGCTGGTGTGGTGTATGTAGTGGTTGGCTTACTGTAGTTGGATAAAGTAGACTTGTGAGGAGAAGTACATGGATGCTTACTTGTTGTGTCTTTCGGCTTTTCCTGGTTAGGGATCGCCACAGCGGAACTCCGGTCCGCTAATGACTGACAGTAGATTTTTACATGCCGAGTTACCGACCCTGATGCACAACCTTCAATGAAGGTACACCCATTCACGCATGTCTCCACACAGAAGATGCTCAAGCTGAGAATCGAACAGGACAACATCTTACTATGAGGCGACAACGCTACCACAGCACCACCACCGCAGTTAGACCTGTGAGGAGAAGTTAACAAATGTTAAATAAATAAATCAAATAAAATAAAAAAATAAGTACATGAATACTGTAATTAATACTGAAAGAGTGATAGGATACTGGAATGAGAAGAGATTAGAATATTGAGTTTGTGTATATCTTCAGCTGAGGCAAGAAACATGGGAGAGGGGAAGCTGAGTTTGGCTTGCATTTAGTAGTATAATTAGTGCTGAAGTAAAGTAGTGGTAAAGTGAGCTGATGTCTGTCTGAGTAACAGAGTGGGTGAAAATAGAGATGGAAAACATAAAGTACGATACTTAACCTGGAGTAATTTAGGGAGTTGGGTTGTTTTAAAAGAAGGTTGAGTTATTGTTGTATTGGTAGCGCTTGGTGAACCTTAAAAGGTGAGTGGTTGTGGGTTGCAAACATAATAGTTTTCTGGTGTATTTCAAAACTTGTGACTTTAATAGGTGGAGTTTTATTGGAACCAATAGGAGTGAAGAAATGAGTTTAAATGTGATGGTTTGAGGAGTGGCTGAGAAATTAGGGGTGGGAGGATAGATAGCAAAGTGGTTACCACCCCTCACTTTAGTAGGACTTAATTGTACTGAGCATGTGCAGATGACTGAGCAAGAGTGAGTAGTGAGCTGGGCATCATGGTGTGACTTAATGAAAGATTTAAGTCATAAAACGATCTGTTTTCATCATTAAAATGTAATGCCTGGGAATGG
The DNA here is from genome assembly GCF_019279795.1 of Protopterus annectens. NCBI lineage: Eukaryota > Metazoa > Chordata > Ceratodontiformes > Protopteridae > Protopterus > Protopterus annectens. Next base: position 1,682,945,455 of record NC_056729.1, read on the forward strand.
CTGTAATATTAAAGTATTATACTGAGTTTCAGGTGACCATGTGTAATATGTTTACATTAATTAAAAACAAATACTCAGGCATGTGTAGATATGTTCACCAACCCAGATTCCCAATTTGACATCACAGTAATATAAAAACGTTGGACGAAAGGCATGATGAGTGAAGGCAGCTTCTGTTTCGACTCATGTTCCCAAACCTCTGGCTAAGAGTCCGCATTACTACTGAACCATAGCTAGTTTCATGTCTCACATTGTGAGTTATAAACCATTGTTACAGGATAATTAGATAAAGCTGCCACTAAAGCTGTAACTCTTAGAATAAAATCAGGACATATAAGGGCTAATAATTATGCAGCAGAGAGCGATTTCTGTAAGTGTATTTTGCATGTTTCTTTTATTCATATTTGTCCTTTGGCAATTCATTTCTGTAGTTTTCATTTTTGATTGGTATTAGCTCCAGGTTTTCTTTTTGCAGGGGCACAACGGGGGCTCAGCAGTCAACTGATAGGGTATGTAAGGATATATAAAGACCAAAAAGAAAAGAAATTAACATATCAAATTAAAGGCTGCAATTCACTGGAAAACATGAAAGACAATTTCTCTATATTTCTCCATGAAAAAAACAACAATAAATGCCACAGTCTAATAACATATCTTTTATCTGTTTATCGGTTTTGGTGGATTTGCTTTCGTTTTGGATCATTGGTTCTCTCTGTGACCATTGAGCTGAGCATGTTCAATTCAGGCCTCCAGGGATGGGTGTTGTTTCGAGTGCACGAATTGGAGCTTGGCTTGTGGATTTTTGATCTCTTTTTGGTTCTGTTGGGTCAAGGATTGGTCCAGACCTTGGAATGTTGCTGTTGTTGGTGGATGGAGGTGACAATTTTGGTGAGAATGGTATGGAAGAAGACTATTGTGGCCTCTGTGAATCATTCAGGCCTCAGGTAGTAATGTGCTGATGGAGAGGATTGGAGTGATCGGAGATGACCGGACAGGGCTTTCGAACATTTATTGGTGTTTGGGATGGAGTTGTGACAATGTGGATGGTAGGATGGCTGCAGTCACTGAAATAGCCACTGGAATGGGCAAAGCACGGTTATTTGCAGCTTTGATCACGTGGACTCTAATGTTGCTGTTGCAGTTGTTGCTCTTGCTGTTATGTTCTTTGTTTTTAATTATATAATTTTCCACATGAGCTTTGAGAAACATAGTTTCGTTCAGCTGTGCAGTTGCTCTATTGTCTAAATGACAATAAAGTTTTACTTGACTTAAATATTTCACATATTGGAGCAATATGCACAATGCAGAGAATAACTAATTTTGTCATGCTGAAGTATTATGGTTTGTATGATGTGTTAGTATGTAACAATGAAACACAGCAAGTCAGTAGCTAGCAATACCTCAGAAGTGGGAGAATCGTACAAAGACATCCATACCTCAGTATAAAGAGAAAAAAGAATCTTAAAGTACAAAATAAATAATAAGTACAAAATAATGGGAAGTTGTACTGGTTTGCACTGTTATGCCAGTTTAATTTCTCCAAGTTTTCTGGGTTTCTAACACCATGACAGGAATGGACTCCATTCTTAAGTCAGAATATGATCACAGTTCATGAAATTAGTATTGTTTCAATCTTTGATGTTAGCCAAAAGTGCTGTCCTCAGCACCCACAATGTGCCCAGAGTTGAAACCTACAATTCATATTGAGTTACATGTATTGGTACATATCTAAATACGACTGAAGATACTTTTCTATAAAACCCATTGCTCCTACTACTATTGAAACTGCCTGGGGATCCATCTTCCACAATGACCTTGTTTCTACCTGCAAATCCTGGTATTTTACTAATTTGTGTCTCTCTATACATAAGACACTGTAATCACTGGGTGTAGCAATTTCAATGAGCAATGCTACTTTTGTCTTCTTTTCATGGACTACTATATCTGGTTTTCTCACATCTATTTTTTGAAGTCGTAGTAATGGCTGAACCCATGTGATATAAATTTCATCATTCAATATAATGCTTTGTGGCTCGTGTGTCCAATGCTTCTCAGCTGCTTTAAAATGATAATGTTTGCACAATCCCCAATGCAACCGTCTTCCCTCAGTATTATGCCTTTCAGTATACAGGCTGTCTGCCATTAGTGTATCACACCCAGCAACAAGATGCATGACTGTTCCCAGTTCTGTTTTACAGAAATGTATGTGTTTTCCCACATGCTCAATGGACTTTGTAAACCAATGTGCATGTAGTCCACTATACTCGGCCACCAGTATTAACCTTTAATCTTTTGGTTTAAATTCACTTCTCCTTAACTATTCCTGCATGAGATCCTGATTTCAGGAGTTTTCTGTAGATGCAACTATATTTATGCCTTTTCCACATTTCTTGCCTTCTCATTGACCTTCTCTTTATATTCTTTCTTTTGTTTTTGTTACATTCAGTTGCTGCCTGATTTTTGTCAAGTTTTGGTTTAGTTTCCATTCCCAGCTGACACCGATATGCTTCTGCTAAACTAAGCGAGGAAGTCATCTTAGACTTGTTTTCTTCATGTTTTAAAACTTTCACTATGTTTGGATCTGATGAAGTCAGCAGATATGTACACAGTCCTACGGCTGCAGATCTAGACATGTAATCACTTTTGAGGAGGCCACTGCCTCCTTCAGAACGAGGAATATGTAATCTTGTTATACACTGATTTGTGCATATCACTCAATAAGCATGAAGCATTTTTCTTGTTTCCCTGTCAAAATGATCCAATAACTTTTGGGGCCAGTCAGTCGCCCCAAAACTGTAAGTTAGAACACAAACATGCCTGTTCCAAAGATGGGGTAATCTCTGTGATATATACCTGTCTGTCCAGCAGGTCTTATTTAGATCAGAGGCAAGATTTAATTCTTTAAAATGGGTTATTCTGGTGCGGTTTGTTTTGCGGATATGCAGGAGGTCCAGCAGAGTGGGGTCTGAGAATGCCCTATATGCCCTGTATGTCAGGCATAGATCTCTCCTTAAAAGCCTATAGGAGACAGAATACAGGGATAGCACCTTGAGGTGGTCTGCATAGGACATTTTACTTAAGCCCTGTATTCTTTTAGTGAGGAACCTCTGTGGATGTTCCAGTTGCTGTATATGCATGGGTAGGTACATACCAAAGTGGGCATTGTACTCAATGACAGGTCTGATGAATGCTGAATACAATGGAACAATGACCTCCTTGGATTTAGATGCCATACCTTTGTTCATAAGTTGCGTAATACAGAATGATTTCCTCACTACTGTAGACACATGATGGCCAAAGGCTAGATTAATATCTATGGGTGTCAATAAGCTCCTGACTACTGGGTCAACTCTACAGGGTGTGCTGTCAATATGATAGTGACCTGAAGTGAATGACTATTGATGATGATGAGGATGCTATTATGCATTTCTTGGCATTAAGTTTTAGTCCATGGTTCTGACACCAGTTGTTTGTCTGTATCAGCCCCTCCTGGAGAACATCTGTGTCAGTGTGGGATTCAATGACAGCTCCTAATTTGCAATCATCTGCAAATTTAGTCAACCAGAGACCACTGACATTGACCTTGACTTCACTCAGTGGATAGGGAATTGGTGCACAGACAGGACCCAGGAAGTTAGAATTGTGGAGTCCACCTCCACAAAGAGACCAGTCACAAGTAGAGTCCCTCAGGGGTCAGTTCTTGGACCACTCCTTTTTGGCATTTACTTCTCTGAAGTCAAGGCTAATGTCAATGGTTCATAGATGCATAGGTGTTTACTAGGCTTATGACCACAAGGGCCTTTTTAAGCTTAGCCATGCATCCCAAATCTCTGACAAGTTCTGGTGCCATTGATAACTGTAAGCAGGGTGTTACTCTTCTGGTCAGGATAAAACAGGCAAACAGTTGTGGGTTCAGTTCAAGCAGCTTTATTACATACAAACACATCAGGATTGAGGCTTAGTAACAAACCTAGATAAACTTATAAACAAACTACTGCACTCATACATGTTAACACTCTGGCTGTTCACTAAAAATGGCACTGCTGCCTGCATGTGCTCTTTATTTATATACACGCGCCCTCACTTTGAAATGCTTCTTAAAGTCACAACACATACTCTGTTCTACATCCTCCCTCTTTGAGAAATAAGTCCTGCACATTAGTAATGACAATAATCATTGACATGCAGTTATACAGAACTAATTATAAGTGACATAATCATGTCCAGGCTACTGTGTATTTCACACTAGGTCTGGAAATATGACCTGATCATGTGACATAGAAATTAGGACTGGCTTTAGCAACAGGGACTGTATTTAATGAATGTTCAACTTCAGGAACTTCTGGGACATCATCAGGAGCAGGAATATGCACTGAGATATGTCCTTCAACAGGAACATCATTTGGATTGTTCTGAGATCTAGAGTCTGTATCACAGGTATGATGCTCTGATATCAATTCAGACACCAGAAGAAGATGCCTGTGATTTCTTCTATATTCTGTGCCCTCAGATTCTACTAAGTAAGATGTCAGCTCAGCACATACACCTCTCACTGGACCAATTTCATCAAAACCTTTTGCTGTTTGCACCCTCACTATCCCTCCTTTCAATAGATGAAGAAATCTGCTCATTTTGTCATAGTTGGACTTTTGGAATGAATGCTTTTTGAATAGTTGGGCTTTGATTGCTCTGGTGTTTTTAGCATTAGGCACCAACAAGCTGGAACTGATGGGCAAAGTTGTTCTTGTTTGCCTTGATAGAAGTCTCTGAGCAGGTGAGCCAAGTAAATTGTCATGGGGTATATTGCTGAGAGTAAACAAAGTCAAGAAATTATCGGTATTGACACTCTTTTACCTCTCTTGTTATTGCTTTGCACTTTGTACTGTATGTTCATTTAGGTGGTTTAACTGTGGGTACTCAGGACTACTGGTAACATGAATAAAGTCCTACTGTTTTGCAAATTACTAAAATACCTGACTGGTAAACTGGGACCCATTGTTAGAAATAACTTTGTGTAGGCTACTATGGACTTAGTAATGACAGTACTGGACGTTAGGTTGGGTAGCAGTTCAATCTCAAACCAATTCAAATAAGAGTCTACCAACACTAACTAATGTTGACTATTCCACTCGAATATGTCCGTAGCTACTGCTGACCAAGGTAGTTCAGGAATCTGGCTTAGCAAAATTTGGTTTAATACTATTGCATACATACTGAACAAGATGAAAGGACTTTATCGATATCTTTTAACAGAGAAGGTCAAAATACTAGTCTTCTCAACCTTCTTTTAGTAGCTTCAAAACCTGGGTAGCCATGATGTAAAATCTGGATGTACTCATGTTGAAAGGAAGTAGGAATGACTACTTTAGGACCTTTGAAAATGATACCATCTTCCGTCAACATCTCAACTCTCTAAGGAAAATAAGGTTGCTCTTATGTTGGTACACAAGATTGCTTTGACTGACATCCAACATTGATGAACTGGTTGAGCTTTTGCAAAATTGGATCAGTCTTTGTATGATCTCTTAGCTCATCAAGTCTTGCAATAGAAAAATTATGCACTTCCATGACATTGAAGTCAAAATTCTCTGCAGCAAGCTTTTCTGTAGTATTTTTGGGCAATCTAGATAAGGTAACAGCTAGATAATGAAGTCTGCCTTTTGTATAGACCATTTTGAAGCTGTACTTTTGTAATTTGAGCATCATTCTTTGTAGTCTTGATGGAGCTGTATGCATAGGTTTCTTTAAGATAGTAACTAGAGGTTGATGATCAGTCTCAATCTGGATAGCTCGCCCATAAATATAATCATGGAACTTCGAAAATGTGAACACAATTGCCAAAAGTTCCATCTCAATCTAAGCATACTACATCTCAGTTTGTATAAGAGTTATAGATGCGTAGGCTACTGGTCTGCTCTTTTGAAGACCGAACTTTGGAGAACACAGGAAAGAATTACTGGTTTGTGGACATCATAGTATCTTAACAAAGATGGAATGGCAATTTTCTACTTCAGGTCATCAAATATTCTCTGGTGTTGTTCCAACCATGACCAGGTAACATTTTTGCATGCCAGCTCTCTTAAGGGCACTGATAATTCACTGAAGTCTGGTATAAACTTGCCCAAAAAGTTAACTATACCAAGAAAACACTATAAGGCTTGGACATTGTCTGGCGATGGCATCTCAAGAATGCAGTGGCGGCTGGTGACTTCAAATCACAGGGGGGCTGCAGGAGACAGCTGAATGGGTGGGGTCAAGGGGGGTGTGGTCAATCAGAAAGGGGGAGGGGCTATGCACAAAACCACAAAAACCTAACTTTAATTAAATACGCTGCCCTGGGTGGCAAACCATCATTATGAAAGTCCAATCAAGACAAAATAAGTGTAGAAGAATAAAAATATTTCAATGCATTGGCTGCATGACAGCTTATTTAATATCTAGATGGAAACAAAAGGTTGTGAGGCATGAAAAAATAAATTACTTTTTAAATACATTACTGGAATGCCAGTCAAAATCAAGTATAAGAAAAACCAGAAGCACTCAACTCAAACCACTTCTCCTTGTACTGCAGTTCTAATTATAATATATTCAGCTTTATTAAAGTACCAAGTAACATGCTGAAAGTAGAAATCTATGTGATGCCCCCACTTGTAAAAATGTTTCTTATCCAAAAAAGACCTGCTGCCAGACAACTTGTTTCATGGGGAAAACATGATAAAAGTAAAAAATGAAAAGCAAACAAGAAATAAGCTCAAGATACATTGCTTAAAGGATTACTGTACAGGTTATGGACCACACATGATTGGCATTCTGTGTAGTTTACGGGTAAAGTCTGTAGAGATGACTGGAAGTCTTCAACAAGTGTAATGAGCTTTTTAAAATAATGGAATCCTGTCCTTTAATACCCAAGGCTTATACATTATCTAGTCAAGTATTCTCTGCATGGCAACAACAGAAAGGCTTTCAATGTTGGCAATTCTTTAACAGTATGCTTATTAAAGCTTACTTGCATCTTACGATCTCAGACAAGCTTACCTTATGGTCATTAAAGCATTGCTACTTAAACACAGAGCAACAGGCACTGAGTAATAAGCATAAATCTGAGTAATAAGCATAAATCAACAGAACAAAAATATGACAGAAACCAGACCATTCTGCAAAATCAAGGACAGATGAAAAGCCACTGTAGTACTTATGCAGTGTGTCCTCCCCATCCAAGGTAGATACAACTACTCCTTACCTTGCTTGGACACATCCAGAGTCACTACATGGGGGAGTGGGGTGCAACAAGCATGTCACAATTTGAAATCTCTCTGGCTGACTGTGATGGCCCTGACACATTTGTCATACCTCTCAACCTCAAGACCAAGAAATCTGGACAAAGCCATACACAGAAGTGGGACAAAGGCCCAAAAATAAGGACAATTTTTAAATATTGCTCTAATAAACTTAGAAAGATAATAGAATAGGTCTTGCATTAGTATGCATTTTCTGAAGGGTATAAAATCTGAAACTCAAATGTCTGTCATTTTCTAACTTCAGTCTTTAGTGATTTGTCACTAATTTGCCAAAAAACACAACTTTATGAAAAATGGATCAAAAATGTGATGCAAAAATATAAAATAGACACACAATACAGCTGCTACCTGCCAAAGAAGGGACACTTTAATATTAGTACTGCTACCTTGAGCAGCTGACAAAATAAAAGAATCTACATGCATTTCAAGTAATCTATAACTTTGATTACTACAGTTATTTCTTAACTGTAAACCCTCCATGTTTTCTTCCAAAATTGCTATTTTGCGGAAGGATTATTAGGGGGAAGAGCAACATTTTGAGCCAAAAATTGGGGACAGTTGAGAGGTTGGCTATGCCTAATTCTATAAAGCAATTTATTTGCATGTACCTCTCAACCTGTTAATGTAGTAAATCTGAACAAGGCCAAATATATTGGGGGCACATATAAACAGTACTAAAAATTGCTCTTGTATAAATTGAGACAATTGATAGAACAGCTCTTACTTTAACATGCATTTTTCTGAAGGTTATGAAGTCTGAAACTTATTATTTAGTGACTTAATTCCTAAATGATTTGCCAGAAAACTACAAATTTTATGAAGAACAAACCAAAAATAAGAAGCAAAAATCTATTCATTCTTTGAAAATCTGGACAGTTGGGAGGTATAGTTCAGCTGGGCCTGTCTGAGTTTGCTGCCCTTCCCCCCTGACAAAATAATGGTTGAATGGAGCCTCTGCAGCCATTCCAATGAACCATTACTTGGCTATTTCACTCCATTTACCATAAACACTAATGTGCATACTGCTTTACTTCTATGATAAGTTGGACTTCATTTGAAAGTTTTATTTTGTATTTTACAGCACAAACACTAAGTCATCTGTTAAACAAAGCAATGCAGTCTCACAATGAAAACTTAGTATTAAAACTTCTCTGCCCTTGAAACTCACATTCATTGAAACAGCATTGAAACCCACATTCAAAGAAAATACATTTTGCAAGTGGCAGATAAAGATTAATTTTGGGCTGTTTTCAAATCATAGGCCCCTTGCATATGAAACATACAATGAGGAAGGTGTATCAAAGAGCCTCTTTGATACACCTTCCTCATTGTACTAAAATTATATTCCTTGTACAATACAGTACACTTGTTAGAGGGTGTTTTAAATTTGTTTTGAACATTTTTCCAGTAAGCAATGAAACAAACCATATGCACCCATAATGGCAAAACTGCCCAGTTGAGAATATTTATCATAAAAAAGTCTACTCAGACTTCCACAGTCCACCATTATTAGTAAATATACATAATTCTACAGTCCACCATTATTAGTAAATATGCACAATTCCACAGTCCACCATTATTAGTAAATATGCACAATTCTACAGTCCACCATTATCAGTAAATATGCACAATTCTGAAGTCCACCTTTATCAGTAAATATGCACAATTCTACAGTCCATTATCAGTAAATATGCACAATCTCTGAAGTAAGTCATCTAAATAATTCCACATTAAAGAAATCTGTAACTAATGAAGCGGTTGTTGCTAGCAATCACCTTTATATTTCATGGTTTCATCGAAAAATAAAGTGTCTGTTGCCCCTCAGGAATAAATTGCCTATATTACATTAAAAAATGATAAGCTAGTAATAATATTGCAAGAGGAAATGGATGGCAAACTGATAACAGACTCATAGTTAGTATCTTCACCAAGGAGAACATTCTCAGTACGGCAGCATCCACCCCTTGTGGGAGTAGAACCCACAGCCTTCTGCATCAAAAGCAAGTACACAACCTGTTGTGCTATAGTATTAACTAGGCAAAGCACTAAAGTTCTATTCCCCTGCAGCTCTCAGCTCCTTGTAAAATCTACTCAATACTCAACTGCATCTCAACTTCGCAGCTCAAGAAAACTGGAAAAAGCCAAAATTTATTGGGTGGGGGGGTCAAAAGCCCAAAAACCAGGGACACATTAAACATTGCTTGTATAATCTTGGAAAGTTGCTAGAATAAAATGTTGTGTTGCCACCATACATTTTACTGCCAAGGTCCCTGAGCAAAAAACAGTCAGAGTAACATACCACTACGCCACATCAGCTGCTTTGTAAAAGAGAGGAAGACTGAAACTTAAATGGCTATCATTTAGCGAATTCAGTTCTCACCATAGCTGTCAACCTCTTAGTACAAAACACCTGGACAAACCCAGTAATGAGGGAATACAGCCCTCAAACATATTCAGTGAATTCAGTTCTTGCCATAGCTGTCAACCTTAGCACAAAAACCTGGACGAAGCCAATAATGGGGGAATACAGTCCCAAAAATAGGGACAAATTTAAAATATTCATCTTATAAACTTAGAAAATTGCTAGATAAAAAGGTTGTGCTACTATGTATTCTGAAGAACATGAAGTTTGAAATTCAAATGCCGGTCAATTTTACTGCAGACAGAACAAAAACAATTTTCAGCAGAGACGCAGGGATTAATACTGCAGACACGTCTTTGTAAAATGGCAGGGCACCAGAGCAAATCCACACAAACACAGGGAGGAGATGCAGACTCCACACAGAAGCCACCCCAACCAAGAATAAAACCAGAAAACCTATAGCTGTGAGGCAACAATGCTACCACTGCACCATCAAATATGCAAGGAATTAAGCATTCAGAAACCTGAAGTCTGAAATTCAAATGCCTGTCAATTTTACTGCGGACAGAACAAAAACAATTTTCAGCAGAGACGCAGGGATTAATACTGCAGACACATCTTTGTAAAATGGCAGGGCACCAGAGAAAATCCACACAAACACAGGGAGGAGATGCAGACTCCACACAGAAGCCACCCCAACCAACAATCAAACCAGAAAACCTATAGCTGTGAGGCAACAATACTAACACTGCACCATCAAATATGCAAGGAATTAAACATTCAGAAACCTGAAGTCTGAAATTCAAATGCCTGTCAATTTTACTGCGGACAGAACAAAAACAATTTTCAGCAGAGACGCAGGGATTAATACTGCAGACACGTCTTTGTAAAATGGCAGGGCACCAGAGCAAATCCACACAAACACAGGGAGGAGATGCAGACTCCACACAGAAGCCACCCCAACCAAGAATCAAACCAGAAAACCTATAGCTGTGAGGAAACAATACTACCACTGCACCATCAAGTATGCAAAGAATTAAACATTCAGAAACCTGAAGTCTGAAATTCAAATGCCTGTCAATTTTAGTGCTGACAGAACAAAAACAATTTTCAGCAGAGACGCAGGGATTAATACTGCAGACACGTCTTTGTAAAATGGCAGGGCACCACAGCAAATACACATAAACATAGGAAGGTGATGCAGACTCCACACAGAAGCCAACCCAACCAAGAATCAAACCAGAAAACCTATAGCTGTGAGGCAACAATACTACCACTGCACCATCAAATATGCAAGGAATTAAACATTCAGAAACCTGAAGTCTGAAATTCAAATAAATGCCTGTCAATTTTATTTAACATTTGTTAATCAGGACAGTCTGACTTGGAACAAAAAAACAATTTTCAGCAGAGGCCCAGGAAGAAGTAATGCAGTCATGTCTTTGTTACAGGGGAGGACACAAAAGCAAACCCACACAAACACAGGGAGAAGATACAGACCCCACAAAGAAGGAACCCCAGCCAAGAGTCAAACCTGAGAACCTGCAGCTGTGAGGCAACAATGCTACTACTACACCATCAAATATCAAGCATGGCAACATTTACAAACCACAGATATTATGAGGAACAGATCAGATCAAATATGAGGCAAAAATCTGCAATTTATTTACAAATGGTGGTGGGTAGGGAACTCAAGTCTTTAACACCTGCATACAGGGTACAGGGTTCAAGCCTGAGGTATTCCCTACCTCACCACCATGAGCACCTGGGGCATTTACACACACACACACAAAGTAAAAGCAGTACCAAGTCCCATACAATACACAAAGTATAACAGCAAGTCCATACACTTACCTGTCCGTTCCCCTTCTCCCTCCATAATATCCATACATCCTGCCCGCGCAATACTCTGAAGACCCGCGAGATCCCTGAAAGGAAACCTCCTGACGAGATTGCTCTGACTGCTGCTGTTGCAGTCCGGCCCCGATGCATCATCCCAGCGAGTCTGTGCACTTTAAAAGTGCACAGACGTGTCCATGTGTTCCCTATGGGTCCTGCCGGACTGCCTGGAGCATGCGCATAGACGCGTGCGCATCGCGACTACTGCGCATGCGCGAAGTCCGTGAAAATTTAAAAAATGTTTTTTTTTTCATTCTGAGGGGGCTGCAGTCTGGCAGTCCGATAGCACAGGCCGCCCCTGCAAGAATGGCAGTTTGTTTGGAAGGATCGGGTATTAAGCCTGAACTGGTCAAGAAATGACTGACATAAGTAACTTCTGGTATCCTGAATTTACATTTCAGAGGATTGAGCTTTAGATTCACTTCACACGCTCTTTCCAGAACTTTCCTGAGGTTTCTGTCATGCTGTGTTTCAGAATGTCCACTAACTAGTAAATCATCTACTATTATAGCACATGGATAGCCTGAAAATAATTTGCTCCATTGCACTCTGAAAGACTTCACTGGCAGAATTTATTTCAAAAGGCATTCTGAGAAATCTGTATCTACCAAATGGTGTGCTGAATGTAGTCAGTAGTGAAAATTTACAATCAAGCATTACTTGCCAAAATGAACTCTAAGCATCTAAGATGAAAAAACAGTGGCATTTGGCATGATGGTAGCAACTTTCTCGAATGCACTGTAGGCTTTGTTTAAACCTCTTGGGTCAATACATATTCTGATTTCATCTGAGCTTTTCTTATCAGCAACTACCATGGAAGACACCCATTCACTTGGTTTTGTAACTGGACAAATCACACTTTGCTACATCATTTTATCTAACTGGACCTTGACTATGTCCCGCATAGCTATTGTAGCTCTTCTCACTGGTCTGATCACTGGACTGACCTCTGGGTCTAATTTCATGGAAAGTTTACCTAGCTTGTCTTCAAAAATATCAGCATACTCTGTGAAAATAGCATTGGTGAAACTGGAACTAGGACATGTGCTTACATGAGGGACTTCTTTGGTAAAATAAGGCAGTTTCATTTTTAAACTGTTTGTTAGACCTAATAATGACTGTACAGGTCTTTTGACTGCATAAAACTGCAAACTGTAACTGCTCCCAGCTGAATAACATGAAAGCACTGCTGAGCCTTTGGTTGGAATCTCTTCACCTCCATAAGCAACAAGCTTCAGGCAATTGGCCAAATTAAGTTGTTCACCAGCTCTTACTCTAGCAGATGTTTCTGCCGACACAACATTGCACTATGAACCAGTGTCCACATTGAGCTCTGTGGGTTTAATATTAATCAGGACAGTACAAAACATTTAATTTCTTGCCATTAACTTTTTTACCAACTGGATTAACCTTTTCACCAACCACTGATACACCATCTACATACAAAGTAGAGTTGTAGCTTTCTATATGATCAACTTGCTTTTCTGAGTAACTTTTATTATTTTATTATTATTATTGAATGAGGCTTGCTTGATTCACAAATCATTTGAAAGTGGTTCCATTTTTTACACATGTGGCATTGCCGACCAAAGGCAAAGCACTTTTCTCTTTTGGGCTCATGATTGGCACCACAATTACAGCAGTTAACAATGAGACTTGACTTGGGTTTTGCTGACTCACCCTTGTGCTGCACTGTGCATGTGCAATTTACTGACCCAGTATTAGAACTTGCTGGAAAGGTACGGGCTGCAGCCGCCATGTGCTTAGGCCTGTTTCTGTTAGTCATGTGCTGCATGCTGTCTATGTCTGCTTTGGAGGCTGCTGAAACCAGGCTCTTATCACATCCTAGCATATTTGTGTGCCTTTCTGTAAGGTCGTGTATTTGACAAAATTCTATGGCTTTGCTCAACATTAAATCACTGTCTCAAAGCAAAATCTTTCTCATTGCAGCATTATTATCACCACTCACAAGCCTGTCCTTTATCAACTCATCTTTCAAATCACCAAATTTGCACATTTCAGCTGTGTTTCTCAAGTCAGTAATGTAAGCTGCAAACGTTTCTCCTGACTGTTGGTATCTTGTATGAAATAAGTACCTCTCCAATGTAACATTTGTCTGGAGGTTACACATTTCTCTAAATTTATGTTTCAAACACTCAGGGTCCTCCCTTGAGTCAGCTTGTACAACAATATGATATTTTTTCCCTTCTCCTGCATATACTGCTGGTGCATGCACAAATGAATGCTCTCTTTCAATGGCTTCTGACTCCACTAGATTAAGCAGAATAAATGCCTTTATATGCGCATCTTTATCAGAAAAAGCTGCTTGTATGAAAATATCATATTCCTGCTCAAATTCTCTCCAATTCTCTGCAATATTATGATCAAACACAAGTGGACTGGGTCTGAGAAATGCCTCTGCCATGCCAACAACACACAGTAATAAAGACCCTTGGAATTATGTACAAACATACACACATATATGTCAGAAATGTATGCCAGAAATGTGTAATTATGCTCAATAGCACAACAAACTCTTCAAAATAACTGCAGTTTATGAAATATGTCTCCATAGCACAAGAACACTTTGAAATCATTGTACTTTGCGAAACCACTCTTAACAGTGTAAGAAACATTTCAAAATGACTGCACTTTGTGAATGAACTGTACACAGCATAAAAAACTTCTCGAAATGAATGTACTTTGCAAAATAAGTCTGTACAGTTTAAGAAACACTGAAATGACTGCACTTTGCGAAATAACTGTACTTTGCACACAGTGAACTCTTCAAAATAATTGTACTGTAATAAAGCACATGCTGCAAACACTTTGCACACTGTGAGATACTTCAAACAACTCTGGTTATACTTTGAATAGTTTTAGTCAGTGCAAAATAGTAGCTCATATCAAAAAACGTGGTTGTTTACTAAAGAAAATGCAGTCACTTTGCTTTCCCATTCTCATTTTGTCCTTTTATTGTACCCATTATGCTCGTTTGACTTTTATCGTGCTAATTATACTTTGCTTATGCTTGTTTTACTTCTAACATGCTTGTTATACAAATCCGAAGTAATTCTGAACACTTTCATAAGTATTTCAAATAATTTTATCAAATATTATGGCTTCAAACATCTTGTTTAATCAATAATGCATTTTGTGCTTTGTGAATGCTTCTTATCATTTTCTTTATGAAATAAATCATTTATACAAGTTTTAATTACCTGAAATGTATTTCTTACCTTTTTTTAATCATTTGAGCAGGTTTGGATGAGTCATTCCTCTATATAGCTCCATTTCTAATTGCGCTCCTTGTGGCTCGACTTCTGGCTTCTTGTTGCTCAGATATCCCAGTTCCAACAGCATGTCATTCAGGCATGCCACTCCTAACACCATGTCATTCAGATATCTCCCTTCTGACACCATGTCACTCATCCAGTCAGGATAAAACAGACAAATAGTTGTGGGTTCAGTTCAAGCAGCTTTATTACATACAAACACATCAGGATTGAGGCTTTGTAACTTAAACTTAAGTAAACGTATAAACCGACTGACTACCACACTCATACATGTTAACACTCTGGCTGTTCACTCAAAATGGCACTGCTGCCTGCACCGTGCTCTCTATTTATACGCATGTGCCCTCACTTTGAAATGCTTCTTAAAGTCCCAACACACACTCTGTTCTACAAAGGAGATTGGAAGATGAAATATTTACACGCAGGGTCCTGGGAGATGAACCATTTACAGGCTGCTTGTGTCCCTTAGAGGCAGGGATGAATTTCCTGTTCCCCATCCAATTGTCCAAGTTACACTTGATTTGGGTTAGGGAGGAACTCTTCTTCACATGGATGGGGGACCTGTTCCACAAATGGGGTAGTCCCTGGAATAAATGCTCTTTCTAATGTTAAGAAGTGCACAAACACATGCACAAACACACACACACACACACACACACACACACACACACACACACACACACACACACACACACACACACACCAGTTGACTGCAGTAAGATTAAAACCCCTACCTAAGTACACCAGCTAGAGAGCTCAATATTTAATGCAAGCACCACAACACAAGTCACTTGCATAATCAACACATCCAGACACCCAGATCTGCATTATATAAGTGTGAAGGAAGGCAGTGAGTCTTACTGCACTACAGAATAATTAACTGATTGTTTAGAGGTGTTGGATCCCAGCTTCTATAAGGTATGTGATACTTTTTAAGCTTCATTTTTTCCAGGTATGGCTACTGTTAGCTGTTGTGTTACTTTAATACATCACAAAAATGGTTCTGACATTACTTTTAAGAATTATTGAACAAGTGCAGGTAGAGTGGTAGTGCAAGGGTAAGGGAATTGTGCTGAGGGATTGGTAAACCTAACGGGAAACACACCCAGCATGAAGTATCATAGCACATGTGAAGACCTTCAGGCAGTCCTTGTAGCAGCATTTTGTGTCAAATCATTTGCATGTTGTACAGATCCTAAGTGTACCTCATGGGTAAAAGCCTTTTTAAAAACAAAGGAAGCAGTCATGTCACATTGGAAAGTGGAAATTTTAAGGCTGCTAGAGTGGGGGGCATTTTGTCAGTAATGCTTTAGGACTGATTTTAGGCAAGCTGTTGAGATAGACAAGTAACACTGTCAGCATGGTATATGGACAAGGGGGACATTAGTGTGGTAAAAGGATGCCTAGGGCTGTCATGACCACCATGCTAACATCACTGTTTCCATGCCTACAGAGCAATGGCAAAAAAAAGGATAAAAAGCAAAAGGGCATGGACTCTGTTGAGAAAGCTAATTGCAAAAACAAAGTTCTCTATGGTCGAGAATGCAATGCTACTTCAAACCCTCCATCTCCATGGCCAACACTTTGGGCAAAATGCTGCTGACTGGCCTACAGAGACTATTCATGGAAAGTTCTTGTGGCAAACATTAATGCTGCCAGTGGAGAAGACAGTATTTAAAAAGCAAGGACCCAGACAGTCATGCAGCTGGAAAAATAAGTCATCTGTCAGGCACAGAAAGGTAGGTCAGTGTGAGGTGGGCCATCAGATGAGCCACCACTGATGAAGATAGGGGAGTTTCTGGCCTCTAACAGCCAGTGACACCTCCACAAGATCCCAAAGTGTAGTGCTGGATATCGGTACAGAGCTTTATTGTGCTCCACAATTATCCATAGAAGATGCCCCCGGTACGCAGCAGTCTTCTTCTATAACAATAAATGTACTTCTCCTTGCTCTGTTAGTCACTGGCTATCTTTAGTAAAGCTGTTTGCTTTGGGTTGTACAGGAACACTGGTGATGTGATTTAACATACATGCCCATCTAAAGGAGGTATGGTATTTAAATGTTTGATTTGCAAACACTACTGTTACTACACCTTGTTTTACTTACTTCTTCTTTTAGTGAGGAACCTCTGTGGACATTCCAGTTGTTGGATATGCCTGGTTAGGTACATACCAAAGGGAGCATTGTACTCAATGATAGGTATGATGAATGCCAAATATAGTGGAACAATGACTTCCTTGGACCTAGATGCCATACCTTTGTTTATAAGTTGTGTAACATAGAATGGTCTCTGGCTGACTAAATCTGCAGATGATTGCAAATTAGGAGCTGTTATTGAATCTTACACTGACACAAATGTTCTGCAGGAGGGGTTGACACAAACTACTGGTGTCAGAGCCATGGACTAAAACTAAATGCCAACAAATGCATAATAGTATCCATTGGGAAGTCATCCACCCCTGGTAACTATTATATTGACAACAAACCCCTTAGATTTGACCCACTGGTCAGGGACACGGGTACACACCTAAAAAGTAATCTAGCCTTTGCACGTGACATATCTACAGCAGTGAGAAAATCATTCTATGTTGTGCAACTTGTAAACAAAGCTATGGCATTTAGGAACAAGGAAGTCATTGTTCCACTGTATTTGACATTTTAAAGGCTTAAACCTTGTCTGTGATGTAAATAGGACCTGCTGGAGAGACAGGTATGTATCCCATAGACTACCCCACCTCTGGAACAGGCTCCCCATCCATGTGAAGCAGAGTTCCTCCCTAACCCAAGTCAAGTGTAACTTGAACAATTGGATGGGGAACAGGAAATTCATCTCTGGTTTGGAGCTTATATCTCTAATGGGCAAAGGCAACCTGTAAATGTTTAATCTCCCAGGCCCCTGCTTGTAAATGTCTAATCTCCCAAGCCCCTGTTAATACTTATGAAGGGTCAGAGATTTGGGATGCATGGCTAGGCTTAAAAAGGCCCTTCTGGTCGTTTGCATACTAAACACATATGAACCTATAATGTATTACATATAATTATATTTTTCACATTGATGTAATCTCTGACGTATACTACAGATATTATCATCTGGAAACAATTTCCCAGCTTAGTTCAAAAAAATATGTTTGCAAAACAGAATTCACCCATTTAGAGTTAACATCTGAAACCATTCTGTGCTGCAATTTCCAAGTTCTAACTTTTCTAAATAGTGCTCTTATCTCAGTATCAGTACTAGATATCTTAATATAGCCACATCATTTACGCCTTACTAATAATGTGACTTATAAGTTGGAAAGAAACAATGAAAATAAAAGAATTGATTAATTTCAACAATGTACACAAAAACATATCATAATATAAAATTACTGGTTGAATCATATTTAAAACTTCTTTTTTTCTTATCCCCGTACAAAATTCCTCATTTTATTGGGTGTAATCAAGAACCCCCAAATTCCAGAAAAAAAGATACTTGATAAAGGGTCAGTGGTACAACAGGTAGGAGGCTTGCAGAAGGTTAGGGGCTGTATTTCGGCACCAAGCAGATCGATTGCTGATAATGCAATGCATTATAAGGGGGCTGCTGCTCCCGAGTGTGTTGTCTTTCAGATGAGATGTAAAATCAAGGTCTCATCTGCTTGAGTTGTTGGTAGCTCTGGTGGATGTAAAATATCCCACAACACCTATTGAAAAGAACTGGAGAAGTTCTATGATGGCTTGGCCAAATTTCTTGTAGTAGCATAACCACAACCTTCAGTCTCCCCTGAAAAGAGACCACTAGCCTAGTGGAACTAAGTCTGTTTCTCAAAAAAAGGATAAATAAAAAAATGAGACTCAAATTTTTCTGGCAGTAATTATATCCTTGCAAAGAATTACCCAAGTATAATATATACTTCTTCTTTCCACCATAGTAACCCATTACATCCCTATCCATACCGCTTTGTAGCTCAGACCAGCACCTGCTGAACATCTATAAAACTAACAAAACTACAGGTAAACTCCTCTACAAGCACTCAGTGTCTCCTGCCTGGAATAATCTCCCATCTAGCCTTCGCAGTATGACTAGTTCCAGCTGCTTCAAGATTGAGGTCAAACTTCACCTCCTCAATTCTCATCCTTCAGACGAGATGTAAAACTATGGCCCTGTCTCCTTGAGTTGGTGGTAGCTAAAGTGGATGTAAAAGATCTCATGACACCAACTGAAAAGAGTAGGGTGATGTTCCCCAATGCCCTGGCCACATTTTCCCTAGCAGTGTAAATACTAGTTCAGCTCACCCCACTAAAAAGACTACTCCCCTAGTGGGACTAACTCAGTCAATAAAGGATAAATGAAATGAATGAAATGAATGCATGACTATTGCTTTTACTTCAATTTACCTGCATTTTGTAGAAAAGAATTATCCACTCCCCAGCATGTTTGAGACTACTCTCCTCTGTAACATCAGCCATTGCATCTTTATCTACTCAGATAACTTTGAATCCTCCATCACAAATCCCCTCCTCCTCACTGTCAGTAATCTGCTACTGAATTACATCTCTTTCCTCTGTCTCCATATCTATACTCAAATGAGACAGCACCCTTTTTGCTTTGTGCTTTGGGCAATCAACCCAAAAGTGACCTGTCCTACCACAAGTACATGTTTTAATATCCTTGCTGTGCCCACATTCTGAGCATAATAAATTTCAATAAACTCTACAGAAGTGCTCCGCTCATCTACATAAAAGATAATGCTCACTGTTGGCAGAATATCACATAATACATCTACTATTACAAATATCTGATTACCAACATGTTTTAAATGCCCATTTTCAATAAATTAAATAAGTCAGGTGTTTCTTCCCATCCCCAGTTCACAGTCCCAAAGCATTCTGAAGTTTAATCAACAGATCTAAAACTGTACATTGCTTAGAAAGGTCTGATCTCAAGTCCTTCATTAAGAAGTAATCTGTAGTCCAAACCTGCATCTTTCTCATTTTATTTAAATCCTAATCATAGACTTGAAAGGCTGATCATGATATCATTGATTAACTCATAAATACATGGAAACTGCATTGTAATGCTTCTTCAGTTTTCATACTTGTATATATTTTCTCTTGAAAGTGAATTAATGTGCTCACTTGTATAATCACAATACTTAGGGGAGAGATAACATTGTACCAGGCTTGTATCTTTTCACAGAGGGGGTGGGTTAAGGTACACGTTCCTTTATAAAAAAAACATAATAAAAAATGCCATTGTTCTTAGGGAATATTTTGATGCTATAGAGTCTGTATAACATGCTGACTATGTATAATGTCTGAAAAAGACCATATATATATATATATATATATATATATGTTCATAGGTTCATAGGTAGGTACTAGGCTATCTGCCCAAGTTACAAGCCTAGCCAGTAATATATATATATATATATATATATATATATATATATATATATATATACTTGCTTTACAACTTCAATTCGCTCCCAGTTGGATTGGTTCACGTTTAGGAAAAAAACTTCATCATTTGACATATTAATTTTCTCCATGATCTTCACTCGTAAATGCTCCTTATGGGCTTCATCAGCACTGTGGACATCCATATCTAATAACTGTTGTGTCACTTAAACCACAACACAATATACTGTGGTATGTATAATGTCATCTTTTTGCTGCTGCTGAAAGTCATTAACCTACTTATAATTCTGACTCACAGTTGCCTTGTTGGAACAAAACTTCCTCCATACACACAATGAGTATGCAAAGTTCCCCAGCACCTGGGAGAAATTTTCCCTAGGCCGTATGAATACCATCTTGGATCTCCCCTGAAAAGGGGCCATTGGCTAGTGGGACTAACCTGATCAACAAAATGTAACACATTCATGCACACACACACACACACACACACACACACACACACACACACACACACACACACACACACACCTTCCTACTGCAAACACTAGTAACTAGCAAATAATTTAAACATCTGCATATCCATTAAAAGTTCTGTAATGCTGACAAATAAACAGCCCCGAGGCTACATGAACAGCTGGACATCTCAGTAAAAGTGTGAAGAAGAGTCAGTTAGCACTTGAAGGACTATGGTTGGAAGCCTTAAAAACGTTATTTTGTTGAGGATTTGAGGCACAAGATGCATGTTCCTCATACTACTGTCATTCTCAATAGCATGTCAGTAAGAAAACCAAAGTCGTTTCTTTATACATAGCGTGACTCATAAAAAGAGGGTTTGAGATGGATTCTGGGGAAAAGACATCCAAGAATACATTAATATGGTAAGTCCCATTAAAAATAAGAAGCACTTAGTGATTATATGCATTAAAATAGCTAAAAATACAAAAATACACTGACAACCATAAATGACCACTTGATGTTATAAAATCAGGAGTGACTATACTAACAAGCAGTTGGCAGAATGCTGTATGATGCAGCTTCTGTCCTTTCCTTTCCATGTCACTGTTCTCATTTCCTTTATTTCCAAGAGCCACCATTATGAGCATTTGGCACTCTTTGACTGATAGCATGACAATCGAAGTAATGTGATTCCTCAAACCTAGGACATACACACCCACACATGTGTATACACACACACACGCACACACACGCACACACACACACACACACACACACATGCACACGCACACATACGCACGCGCGCGCGCACACACACTCAAACACACACTCACACACGCACGCACATGCACGCACACGTACATACGCATGCGCACACACACACACACACACACACACACACACACACACACACACACACACCAATTGCAGCCACTTGTATAATGTCTCACCTTGGATTTGTACCTGCAATCAAGTACAGGAATGAATAAATTAATGACTAATGCCCTAGAAGTTTATCTCAACTCATTGATTCAGAAGCACGTAGTGCAACTCATGTCTGTCGTCTCAATGTCTTAGCTCAAGAAGCACAAAGACACGAAATCAGGAAAAAATGTTAAATATTTCTCTTATATACTTAAGAAGATGCTAGAATAACAAGCTTTTCATTAGCAAGTATTTTCCAAAGGATACAGAGTCTGAAACTCACATGGCTGGTATTATTCAATCAGTAAAAGAAACTCACCACTGAGCGAAGCAACCTTGGATAAAAAGAGCTGTATACAAGAGAACAAAAACCAAGGATGCACCAACAGCTATGTAGAAATCCAAAAATTATCAGCAAACAAATCCAAAACGACAACAGCCAACGATGTATTCCACTTTTTATTGACAGGAACAGAATAAAATAGTAAGCGCTTTCACATCCTATGATGCTTCTTCAGACTTCAATAACATTCAGTGAAAAGCCACTCTTTAAATACAGCTTCTTTGCACAGCTTAATCACATAACAAGCAATTACCTATTCATGTTTAAAGTGCCTGTGCCTAAAGAATTCAGTAGTACTTTAAAAGTTGATCACTTAACCCAGCATTATGTGCATAACAAAGTGCAGTTGAAATAACTTTATAAAAGTGTTGTTTCAGCATTATTCATAAAACACATATAAGCCACTCTTTAGATACAGCTTCTTTGCACAACATAATCACATATCAAGCAGTTAACTAATCATATTTAAAGTGCCTGTGCCTAAGGAATTCAATGGTGCTTTAAAGTTAGTGCTCAGTGCAATATTATATGCATAACATAATGCAGTTAAAATAACTTAATAAAAATGTTGTTTCAACATTGTTCATAAAGCACATATATAACAACAAATGTATTTCATCCTTTGAAGTCTTCTTCTGAAAACTCCGTTGAACTTATCTGTCATTGACCAAGTTTTATGAAATTTTGTCTATATAAATTAGCTTATTAAAAATATATAAAAATAAAATGTCTAATAGAAAAAACTATGATATCTAGTAAAAAATATATGCCGTTTATAAAATGTCTCTCTAAAAAAGCACATAAAAAATCAATGTTTTTTAGCAAGCTTATTGTGTCTATATACAAAACTTCAGTGTTTAAGTGGTCTGGCTGCTAAGAATGGTTTTAGTGAGATCTTCTCATTTAGACCATGTTTATGGGCTTGCAGCCTAAGGATCCACTTGTTTTCTACTTCCTCTGTTCTATTTTTGGGGTTCCCCAACCTACTTGTCCTATTCACTTTTTCTAACACCCTAAATCTAAAACAATGCATTAGACCATTTTCTATTACATGTCGTGCCAGTGCATTGGTGGTATTTTCCTTGTTTATAGCATAGATGTGCTCTCTTATACGTTCACGTAACGTTCTATTGGTTTTTCCAACATAGAATGTTTTGCATAACTCACATTTACATTGATTACATGCATTGCAGGGAAAAGTGCCTTCCTTCGATGTCAAAGTAGAGCCCCTATGCATTTGTTCATAACATAGAAGCCTATTCAAAGATTTACATAGAGCCGGTAAAGGTACCCCGTTTTTCAATAGGGACAATGATTTTAGGTATGAGAATACCACTAGCAATACTGAAACCAAAAATAGGTTAGTAATTCCTTTCACCAATAGAAACACACATATAAAACAAATTTTGGAGGTCAATTGGAGATTATTGAAAGCCGATGACAAAATTAGGAACTTAGTGAGCCTGTAGCCGAGCATAGGTTATAGAAACATGAAATCTTTGAATAGGCTTCTATGTTATGAACAAATGCATAGGGGCTCTACTTTGACATCGAAGGACGGCACTTTTCCCTGCAATGCATGTAATCAATGTAAATACATAGCAGAAGAAGCAACTTTCATACACCCTTATACAGGGCATACATATAGATTTAAAGGCTTTGCCAATTGCAAAACTACAGATGTGGTCTATTTGGCACAATGTCAGTTATGCAAAATGTTCTATGTTGGAAAAACCAATAGAACGTTACGTGAACGCATAAGAGAGCACATCTATGCTATAAACAAGGAAAATACCACCAATGCACTGGCACGACATGTAATAGAAAATGGTCTAATGCATTGTTTTAGATTTAGGGTGTTAGAAAAAGTGAATAGGACAAGTAGGTTGGGGAACCCCAAAAATAGAACAGAGGAAGTAGAAAACAAGTGGATCCTTAGGCTGCAAGCCCATAAACATGGTCTAAATGAGAAGATCTCACTAAAACCATTCTTAACAGCCAGACCACTTAAACACTGAAGTTTTGTATATAGACACAATAAGCTTGCTAAAAAACATTGATTTTTTATGTGCTTTTTTTAGAGACATTTTATAAACGGCATATATTTTTTACTAGATATCATAGTTTTTTCTTAGACATTTTATTTTTATATATTTTTAATAAGCTAATTTATATAGACAAAATTTCATAAAACTTGGTCAATGACAGATAAGTTCAACGGAGTTTTCAGAAGAAGACTTCAAAGGATGAAATACATTTGTTGTTATATATGTGCTTTATGAACAATGTTGAAACAACATTTTTATTAAGTTATTTTAACTGCATTATGTTATGCATATAATATTGCACTGAGCGACTAACTTTTAAAGCACCATTGAATTCCTTAGGCACAGGCACTTTAAATATGATTAGTTAACTGCTTGATATGTGATTATGTTGTGCAAAGAAGCTGTATCTAAAGAGTGGCTTATATGTGTTTTATGAATAATGCTGAAACAACACTTTTATAAAGTTATTTCAACTGCACTTTGTTATGCACATAATGCTGGGTTAAGTGATCAACTTTTAAAGTACTACTGAATTCTTTAGGCACAGGCACTTTAAACATGAATAGGTAATTGCTTGTTATGTGATTAAGCTGTGCAAAGAAGCTGTATTTAAAGAGTGGCTTTTCACTGAATGTTATTGAAGTCTGAAGAAGCATCATAGGATGTGAAAGCGCTTACTATTTTATTCTGTTCCTGTCAATAAAAAGTGGAATACATCGTTGGCTGTTGTCGTTTTGGATTTGTTTGCTGATAATTTTTGGATTTCTACATAGCTGTTGGTGCATCCTTGGTATTATTCAATGACTGCATTCTATACCAAATCTGCCAGAAATCCACACCTTTTACAAGGAGCAGAACAAAATACCTCTCAATTTCGTAGCTCAAGAATTTTGGACAAATCCAAAAAGTAATGAGGGGAGGACATCAAAACCCCAATTTTTGATTACTATTTTTTTAATCTATTTGTTAGTCAGATATATTCTGGAGAAAATGTCTCTTTAAAGGGGTTATCCATATGCACTAATGGAGACAACTTTTAAACATTATTTTATGCATTTTTTATCTAGTAAACCCAATGGGCAACGTGTCCTTTTTAGAGGTGACCTGGGAGCACTGTCTGGTTAAGTGGTTTGTTCATAATCACACACTAGGCAAATGGTGGTGAAAGGATTCAAATCATGTACCTTTAAGTATAGTAAGCAATGTGTTAACAACCCGGAGCTCTACGTGCCAAACAACACTAATTCACATAAAAAGCTAACAGAACAAGAATAGGTGTTACATCCAATGCATATTCCAAGCAACAAGAACCTAGAAACTCACAAATCTGATGTTATTGATTGACTATAATCCTCAGGGACATATAATTGAACAAGTTATTTGAGGTCTGGCACATAGTCTAGACAATTAAAGCTCTAAACTCTTAGTCTGTCGCTTCCTGTCATCAAGGTTTGAGTCTTTCTAACTCCAATTGCCTATTGAGCAAATCAGTAACCAAGCAGTGCTCCTGGGTTTGCCTCTTTACCTGGTTTAAAAATATAAGGTATGAGGTAAAATACTCATTTGCAGTTTCTGAAAAAATAAGAGCGAAGTTGGAATATGGTCAAATGGAGCCCTAGGCAGGGTAATGGACTTGACAACCCCTCCAGCCATACCAACATTCCATTACTTAGCTATCTCTTCTCATTTACCAAAAAACACTGTTCAAACCTGTCATTGTGCATATTATTTTCTTTTTTCTTTTATTTTACAACAATCGCATAGATTTGAAATTAATTAAAAACTTTAATGAAAAAAATATTGCAGAGAAAACACTGATAGCCATTTGATGAACAAAACAAAGTCATCGCACAATGAAAACAGACAAGCATGTGCAACAGTGAAATTAGTTCCCTTTGAAACTCATATTTACATAAATTAATCTATTAATCCATTAAACTATAACAGACATGCTGGGATTCATAGCCAAATAGCATATAGTGAAGTACTAATTAGCAACTATCTGAAGAGTACAAGAATCCAGATGACAAATGTGTAATTAATTTTCTAACAGCTTTGTACATCCTATTGGACATGGGTGGCTCTTTTCAGGTGCAGCCCAGGTGCACTGTCTGGTAAAGTGACTTTGTCAGGCTCATACTAGCAAACGAAAGCTGAAGGAAACCTCTATGACAGGACACATCGTATTAACAGGTCATACCCTTACTTCCTCTACCAAGTATCAGACAAAGTGTTGTAGTCCACAACAGGGCATTCCACAACTGTGTGATAACAAAAAACAAGCTAAAGTAAAATTGCAGTTAACATTTTAACATTAAACTCATATCATTCATGCTGTCCAGTTTATTCACGAACAAATAATAAACATACTGTCAACAGTCAGCAAAACAAGAATTATAGCTGAAGAACATGGTTTGTATAATGAACCTCTTGTTTAGTACAACTGATTCCTTTCATTACACCATGGTTACTTTGGGATGCAGAATACACACACACACACACACACACACACACACACACACACATGTGAAAACCTATTATAAGTGCAAAGCCTTTTGAATGACAGTGTACATTCAGATGTTTACTTGCAATGAAATGAATGAGCAAATGCATAATGGCAAAGATGTGAATTTCAGCTCAGTGCTGTGACAATCATGCATCCATGCCCTTACAACCTCTTAGCTCAAGAATCAGAGACAAAGACCCATTAAATCAAGAACATGTTTTAAATAGTGCCCATATATACTTAGAAATCACTAGCATAATATGCTTTGCATTAAAAAACATTTTTCTAAATGACACAAAGTCTGAAACTCACATGTCCATCATTATTTTGTGACTGCAATCCAAAGTCACAAATTTTACAAGGAACAGACCAAAATACTTCTCAACTCCTTTGCTCAAGAAACAGGTTCATAGGTTCATAGATTAGTAAATTCCGGACAAAGTCAAAAACAGCAGAAGAACAATGGCCCAAATTTTAAATGGTATCTTTTTTTATCTCTTAATAAACCAGATACTCTCAATGGAAAAAGTATCTCATTTCAGGGATGACCCAGCAGCACTGCCAGAGTGTCCTGCTCAAAGTCACATAGTAGGAAAATGTATATGAAAGGAATCAAACTTCATACGTTTGACTCCATGTTGCAGTTTGCTAATAGTTCATTTCCTTAAGTGCCAGACAACTATAATTCACATAAAGAAAGTTAACAGAACAAGAACAGTTTTGCATGTGCATATAATTTTTGAATAATAGTAACTATTAAATTCTAATGATTGAAATTACTGACCGACTGTAATTCTCCGAAATATACAAAAATAAATAAATAAAAAAGAAGTTAACGAATGTCTGGCAATTTGTTTGGAAAATTAAAGCTCTAAGCTCTTAATGAGTTGCCTTTTAGAGTCAGGCATACAGGGCCTGATTCTTTCAACCTCTGTTTGTTTATTGTGTAACTCTGAGTAAGTCACTTATCCAGACAACAGTAGTGGACTGTCTCACATATTTAACAAACAAATAAAAAATGCGAGACATTTTTGAATTATAAGAGATAAGAAACTCCAATGAATTTCATTACTGGTGACTATAATGGGAAACTCTAATGAATGACATTACTGATGACTGCAATTTTCAGTAACTTAGAAGTAACTCAGATGTTGGAGGTCACACACACACACACACACACACACACACACACACACACACACACACACACACACACACACACACACACACACGGGTCTATATTGAATCAGCGAACGCTTAAAAAAGTGAACACTGATTCATCGACCCTATATATATATATATATATATATATATATATATATATATATATATATATATTTAAAGGTTTTTTTTTTTTTTTTTTTTTTTTTTTTTGGTGGAACGTGGATTTGTTTCCCTGGGGAAAAAAATCGCTGTTCCGAGTGTTTGGGATTATAAGCTTTCACTTAAGTGGGGTCGATGAATCAGTGTTCACTTTTTTAAGTATTCGCTGATTCAATATAGACCCACACATACACACACACACCTGCTGCAAATTTCAAAGTCTGTTGGTGCATTACCTAAAAGTGCTTTTCACTTACCATTCTCCCCTAAATAAAAAAAAGGACCCTGCTTCTCATTCATGCCAAAGTAAATGAATCAAAACAGAACAGTTAAACGTGGACCTACTGCCACACCTGCAACCAACCAGGCATGGATTAGTGTTAAAAATGAGAAAGAGAGATAGAGATTTTTTCTTGTTTCTTTTTTTTTATTTTTTTTAATTTTTATTATTCAAAAGACTGCACTCACTAGGGTACACAAATTTCACAAGTAAGGCATGTGTCTTACTTGCCCTAGTGTAGCACCACCAGTGTTTCTAACATCACCTGCAAGATTAGTTTGACAAGCAAACATTATCATGAGTTTTATCCCTGAGTTCTGCATCAGTTTATCTAAATAATGAAAGGCATGCATATTATACTTGGTTAATATCGCCTCATTGATAATTTAAGGTGCACTTTCGCAGGTAACATTATTTTTGCTCCTTGCTGCACACCCGATCACTCCAATAACCCATTGTTTTTCTTTTGGATGACAGCCTGTGGCCTTTTCATTACCTTCAGAAGGATGATGTCCAGTTTGTTGGGGTTGAGACATTTTTGCAGGCCCTAATGAATGATTAGAAAATTAAAACATCGTCCATTCATTAAATTTTAAGAACACTACTGAAAAAAGAGAATTAAAATCGATTTTACTGTTGCAAGCATATGTTTTCCCAGGGTTGAATGAGCATGTCTTTTTAAAATCTGTTTTGAAGTCTCACTCCCTTAGAAATTGAATTGAATGACATAGGGTCTATATTACATCTGCAAAAACACTTGTCATTGAATGGCTCTTTGCTGAACGATAACCAGTGAAATCTAACTCCCACTAACAGCCATTTCAGCAAATTTTTCCTAGGGGAAAAATGTTTTGTAATTTTCTAATCATTCATTGGTTCTCAGTTTTAAAATTTTGAATATAATTAATTTGTATGGTGTTAGTACTGGTCATGGTCTGAGGAAGTGGTATAATACTATGAAAGTGCTTACCTATTTTCATACATTTGTATTCAAACCTATTTTTACACATTTGCATTAAAGTTATTTAAAAGAAGCTGTGGTGGTCAGAATATATCTTTTGCATTTTATGGTTTTACATTGCATGCTCTGACCTCTTCTTGATCACTTTGTTTTATTTCCTGGAAAATGTGCAAAAGCACCATTTAAAGCTAGAAAGCTGCAACACCAAGAAAAAAATAACTTTGTGCAGGAGTGTGACATAAAGGAATGAGCAGGAGAGAGTGTATAAATATTTGGGAATAAATGAATGATCAACAATAAAATGTATACAAAAGTGAATAAAGCTCAGTAAGGAATATTAAAACTGATAGTGAGAGCTGCCTTAACATCTAGAAATGAAGTCCAAGCTAAAAATCAATTTACTTTTCAGATTTTAACTTACAGTTTTGGGGTGATCGACTGGCCCCAAAAATTGTTAAATCATTTGGACATAAAAATAAGAAAAATGCTTCATGCTTATGAATTGGTATATAAAAATCAGTGTATACTGAAATTATACATTCCTTGTTCTGAAGGAGGTATAGACAGAGCCTCTGTGCTATAGGTTCATAGGCTCATAGATATTTACTAGTCTAATGACCACAAGGGCCTTTTTAAGCTTAGCAATACATCCCAAATGTCTGACAAGTTATGGTATCCTTGATAAGTGTAAGCAGGGGCTTGGGAGATGAAACATTTACAAGCAGGGGCCTGGGAGATTAATCATTTACAGATTTCCTGTGTCCATTAGAGACATAGGTATTAAGCCAGGGATGACTTTCCTGTTCCCCATCCAATTGTCCAAGTTGCACTTGAATTGGGTTAGGGAGGAACTCTGCTTCACATGGATGGGGAGCCTGTTCCCAAGATGGGATAGTCTCTGGGATACATACCTGTCTCTCTAAAAGATCCTATTTATTTCACAGGCAAGGTTTAAGTCTTTAGAATTGGTAATTATGGTGCTGTTTGTTTTGCTGGCATGCAGGATGTCCGTCAGACTGGGGTCTGGCAATGCGCTGTATGTTAGGCATAGATCCTGCTGCAACAGCCTATAGGAGACAGAATACAGGGATAGGACCTTGAGGAGGTCTGCATAGGACATTTTACTTACACGCTGTATTCTTTTAATGAGGAACCTCTGTGGATGTTCCATTTGTTGTATATGCCTGGTTAGGTAAATACCAAAGGGGCCATTGTACTTGATAGGTTCATAGGTTCATAGGTAGGTAGTAGGCTATCGGCCCTGAGGCCTATACAAGCCCAGCCAAAAAGGTACCCTGGCTTTTGCCACGCACAAAAATAACTTTCCTGTGCCACTGTCGAGCAGAGCCACAGAGGTGATCCCCGGGGTGAATTTCCTATTTCCCATTTCCCATCCAATCATCAAGATTTTTCTTTAAGAGTGCTAATGAGGAGCTTTGTTTGATATAGACAGATAGTTTATTCCAGAGTATGGGAAGTCTCTGGGACAGTAATCTATCCCTCCGGCATGTTCTGTTTATTGTGTGATAGGTCTAACGAATGCCAAATACAGTGGAACAATGACTGCCTTGAAAGTATATGCCATACCTTTGTTTATAAGTTGTGCAACATAAAATTATTTCCTCACTACTGTCGACATATGATGGCCAAAGGCTCGATTACTGTCTGTGTGTGTCCCCAAGTCCTTTACCACTGAGTCAACTCTAAGGGGTGTGTTGTCAATATGATAGTTACCAGGAGTGGATGACTTCCTGAAGGATACTATTATGAATTTCTTGGCATTTAGTTTTAGTCCATGGCTCTGATGCCAGTTGTTTCTCTCTGTCAGCCCTTCCTGGTGAACATTTGTGTCAGTGTGTGATTCAATGACAGTTCTTAATTTACAATCATCTGCAAATTTAGTCAGCCAGAGACTATTGAAAATGGCCTTGACTTTGGAGAAATAAATGCCAAAAAGGAGTGGTCCTAGGATTGATCTCTGAGGAACTCCACTTGGCCTCTTTGTAGAGGTGGACTCTCCATTTTTAACTTCCTGGGTCCTGTCTATGCGCCAGTTGGCTTTTCACCAGTTGACATACGGGTTTATACCTAACCTCTTGAGTTTGTCAACAATGCCTAAGTGAGGTATTGTGTAAAATGCCTTGGCTAGGTCAAGGTAGGCAGTGTGAACCATTTTGCCTTCATCCATTGCTTTGATGACCTTCTCAAATAAGTCCACCAGGGTGAGTAGGCATGACTAGCCCTTGATGAAACTAATCTGGGTTGGCTCCAGTGTCAGGAGGTTTACTATATCATTATTGATCATTTCTATGACAATTGTTTCCATGGTTTTGCATATAAGACTAGTGAGACTTATGGGTCTGTAGATGATCCACCATTGTGCAGAGGCTTGACTGTTGACGTTTTCTATTCATGAGGCACAAAGCCTATTTAGAGGCTACAGTTAAATAGCAATTCCAGAGAGCCTAATAGGATATTTTTCATGCTATTTAGAAGGCATCCTGAGATACGTCTGGGCCCGTTATTGCAGCATTCTTGCCATAGGGAGAGCATTAAGGACCTGTTCCCTAGTGATATGTTCATAGGTTCATAGGCTGGTTCTAGGCTATTGGCCCTAGGGCCTATACAAGGCAGGGAGAGTTATATTTGATGGTATTTCCTCAAGCAAAGTTGAAGGGGACGTGAGGTAAAGTTGGAGCTAAATTTGTTGGCCAGTAGGTTTGCTAGATCTTCTGGCTCATTATAGATGGCTCTATTTACAATGAGCTCTATGATGTCTATCTTCATATAGTCTAGGGAGGTACATCTCAGGTCATTTACACCCACATGGACTATGATTCAGTCATACTAGTACTTGTGGTCCAATGACCTGAGTGTGTGTGTAATGTGGTGGATCCTAGCCCCTGATAAGCAGCTGACCATGACTATCTCCTTACTCAGCCTGCTGAGGGGGATATCAGTGTGTCATGATGGAGTCTCCAATGACCAGAATGTTGGATTGTGTGGTGGCTTGCTTTATGGGCTTAAAAGTAGAGGCTTCATGAGATGTATCTGTATGTGCTGATGTGGGTGTTGTTATGAAAGAGTGCATTCGGGACTGCTGAGGGTATTTGTTATTTGTACTTCATCTACAGGGTCTTTGGGGTTTAGGAATTTACATTTAAGTACCTCAGTATATGTGGGTATATAAGTATGTTTTGATTTGTGTGTGATGGGTGTAGCATATGTACTACTGACAACCTTACTGACATTAGGAGTACTTTTATGTGACAGCTTTACCTCCACTAACATTGTGTAAATATGTCTCTCACATACCATATCAGTTTGCATTAACTGGTTGTCAGTAAACATGAGGCAATTTCAACATTTTTTCAGTATGCCCATATCCACCAAGCTGGTAATGGAGACAGTGGGAAGTTTATATCTATCTGAGTATACCCTTTTATTGATTAGACAGCTGGAGTGAGAATATAAAACAATGTCAGGAGTATCTGGTTTACAATGCTGGAGACAGTGCTTGTCACTGCAAACTAGTTGTCATGTGTGCAACTATGTAATGGAGAAATTTCAATTGTGCTTTTACAGGAAAAATGTCACTCAAGGTGTCTGTGTCTATACAGGGCACTGCCAAACACTTGTGGGGAAACTAATAAATAGACCCTGAAAATTTAAGGAAGAAGTATTTAGACAGATATTCTGAAGTTAGAAACAAATCAAGCAGTATTTACTGAAAACAAAGAAATAGCTTGTCAAGAATGATGAAAATGGGGGAGGGGCGTGAATGGCTACTGCCTGGCTACTACTAATGCTGGACTCACCACAACATCACTCTGCTGGGATACAATGCTCTTTTGCTTCTTCTCTCACTGGAAGCAAAACATTAGCACCAATCCCAAGATGAGAAGCAGGCCACAGCCTGTTTGGTGATCCACAGTCTTGCCCCAGATGATGCAAAGGTCTGTAAGCTTGTTGTAGCCTTTTCCTGGTACATGCCTTGAATAGCAACCAGACCAATCAGGAACATCAAGCACAGAAACTGACTGCCCAACCAGAAGCACTCAGGAATCAATGCACTCTGCTCCTTCTCTTACCAGGAGTAGACTATAAGCACAAATTCCAAGTTGTCACCTATAAAGCAGTTATTAGGCTTTCTGGTGATCAGCAGTCTGCAGGAAATAATGTCCCTGTGCTCCTTCTCTCACCAGAAGAAAACAGAAGCACTAATCCCAAGATGACTGCTGACAGACAGAATGTGGGCTCTCCAGTAATTGGTGGTTTTACAATAGATGATTCAGATTTTCAAAATAAGATGGAAAAAGATAGTTAATATCCTAAGCCGTGCAGTATGCACTAAGTAGTTAGATGTGAAAGAAATAAGCTTTAGCAGTCTAAGTGGAAAGCAATTAATTTTAAAGAGAAAGACTGAAAGGGGGTAGGTACTTTGTATTCTGGTTCTATGGAATACAGTGGGATGGCGAATAAACTTAAATAGTTGAAGGGGAGTGATTTCACAAAATGATAATTTTGTGCTTACAACAGCCAATGAAAGCAGAGAGGGAAGCAGACATGTGGTCAAATTAATGTAAGGGGCAGGCAACTAGAAAGACAGTTGAATGTAAGAACACAACAAAATCAGAACATAGCAGCGACAGGGTGGGAGGGTGAATAAAGAATTCTGTGTGACTCACAAGAGACACAGCTGTGGTCTCTTTCCTAGTTTTAATATGCAATTAAAGGTAGAATGTAAGCAAAATACAATGTAACGAAAACAAATCACACCATGCAAAATAGAAGAAAGCAATAAAGTAATGCAAAAAAAAAAAAAACAAGAAGGCAAAAGCAAACTAACCTTTACCTCGCAGCAAATTTTGCCCATAAAATAGAAGGCTTAGTTCCCAGCTCCAACCCCAGTTCACATATAATTAACCTTAATTGACCTGTTCTATCTTCTGTGTGACTCCTTAATTAAAATGTTCCATTTCTGTGTGACTCACAAGAGACACACCTGTGGTCACTTTCCTACTTTTAATATACAGTTAAAAGCAGAATACAAGTAAAACACAGCGTAAAAAAAACACATCACAACATACAACATAGGAAAAGGCAATAAAGTAATACAAAATACAAGAAAGCAAAAGCAAACTAACCTTTACCTCACAGCATGTAGTAGCAAAGCCTGTGTGAGCTTTTCCAGTAAAGCTTTGAACTGTTTTATTTTGCCCCTTAAATAGTAGGTTTAGTTCCAGATCCACCCTCAGTGATAATTAACTTTAATTGACCTGTTCTATCTTCTGTGTGACTCCTTAATTCATCTGTTCTAATTTCTGTGTGACCCAAAAGAAACACAGTTGTTGTCTCTTTCCTAGTTTTAATATGCAATTAAAAACAGAATACAAGTAAAACACGGTGTAAAGAAAACAAATCATAATATAAAAATAGAAGAAAGCAATAAGCAAACAAATCTTTACCTCACAGCAATTTGTAGTGGAGTCTTGGTGAGCTTTTCCAGTAAAGCTATCTTATGCTATGCTACCTTAATCCTTTTGGAATCCACCCCATAAAATGTCTTGTATGCAGAATTGAGGAATTAGGTTTGTGACTTGTATCTTTACCACATATGATAAAATTAATTCTCTAAGTCTATAGTAAATGTATTCATTTATTTCTCTCTCTTGTCTGCTTTCTGACAACCATCACCATTCCTCCTAGGCCCCAAACTGAACCATTTTTTCCCCTTCATCTGCTGCAATTGTGAAGAAGCAATCATCTTGCAGGCTGGCAAATTATAATCCCTACATCTTCTGTGCCAATTCCTGACTCACTTCTGAATGTCCAGACTTCTGAGATGAGTGTATCCACCTATGTAATGACATACCTATTCAGACCTCTGAGATGAGTGTATCCACATATGTGACGACATACCTATCCAGACATCTGAGATGAGTGTATCCACCTATGTAATGACATACCTATTCAGACCTCTGAGATGACTGTATCCTCCTATGTGATGACATACCTATTCAGACCTCTGAGATGAGTGTATCCACATATGTGGTGACATACCTATCCAGACATCTGAGATGAGTGTATCCTCCTATGTAATGACATACCTATTCAGACCTCTGAGATGACTGTATCCTCCTATGTGATGACATACCTATTCAGACCTCTGAGATGACTGTATCCTCCTATGTGATGACATACCTATTCAGACCTCTGAGATGACTGTATCCTCCTATGTGATGACATACCTATTCAGACCTCTGAGATGAGTGTATCCACATATGTGATGACATACCTATCCAGACATCTGAGATGAGTGTATCCCACCTATGTGATGACATACCTAGCCACACATCTGAGATGAGTGTATCCACCTACATGATAACATACCTATCTTGCAACATCACTCTCCAGGAGCATAAAATGTGGTCATACTCTGCTTCTAGAGTAGCATGTCACCTCCTCTGTGAGCATATCTTCTCATCCCAGCCTGACATGCACATTGTCTTGTTCTTCAGTCAACACTGCCAACAATGCAGCTTCATTCCTCTCTAGCAAGCACCCTTCATCCATCACCACTCTCCTTCCCCTCACCTTCTCTTCTAATGTTGGGGCTGATAACTAAACCTTGCTCACTCAAGTTGTAGGCAGGACTTTTTCCCAATATACCCCAGAAACAACTATTTCATGTATTTTCATGTATCATGTAATAATATTACACATATTCCATAAACACACATGCACACATATATCCATCCATCTGTCTGTATATGTATGTATCTATCTATATAGATATATAGATATAGATATATATATTCCATATATGTTGTAACATGGTATGTCTAAAGATATATGTAAAATCGGGTCTGTGTCATAAGGTTGAAAACTCAAAAGACTGAAAACCAAAATATCTAAAACACAAAATCTTGAACACTGTTGTGTGATCTCAGAGTTGGTATATATAATTAGCAGGGGTGTTGGGGGGGGGGGCTTACCCCTGCATTAAAAATGCTTTCGATATTTTGAATTTTAGATATTTTGCTTTTCAGTATTTTGAGCTTTCGGTCTTCTGACATAGATCTGTAAAATCTTATATAACTGTTATATCATAATGTGTTAATAATGGAAAATATGTATGTGTCTTTAAATGTGTTGTGAAAATGGATGAATTGCTGGAACATTCAAAAGTGGTCCCCAGAGTAATTAGGCCAATTATATAATTTTAATTGCCAATTGTTCTAATATGAAAGAGAGTTCAGGAAATCAGTTCTGTTATGTAGGAACATTTGAAGAAATGAAGACCTGGAGAGAGTCGACTGAGAGAGGGTCCAGTAAGGGCTATTCTGTAGAATGTAACCTATGAATTGTACTTCATGAAGTACCTAGCATAAGTACTTGCTTTGCAGTTCAAAGTAGGTCCCGGCATACAGTCTTGGAGAAGCTGTGGAAAATCTGAACTTGGAGTAGATCGGGAGCTGAAACCTAGAGCCTGGAACATTCCCTTTAACTTTGAAACAGCTTCTATCCAGGATGGGTTGCATAGACTGATTAAAATTATGAAGGCTCGGTTTTATTTTTTGATTGCACAGCAAAGTGGCTACTATTTTAACTGTGGCAGTTAAACAGATAAAAATCTTATGAATGATCTGCCTCCAGCTTTTTTCTTATAATATATATCACATATTCAAATACACATGCCTTCTTATGTAAAAGCATGTAGACACATAAATGTTATGTTTTTGCATATAAATATATATAAGTATGTGCACACATATGTGTCTATGGGTTCCCTTCAGAAGCTCGAAATACTGAAATGTCGAATTTCAGTATTTCAAGCCCAAGAAGCCAAATCCACATAATAGCTAATGTTTACAAATGCGAAATTCAAAACCTCGAATACCGGAGGTTTTGAATTTTGTGCTTGTAAAGTTCTACTATGATCATGTATTCTGGTAAGTGTGTGTGTGTTAAGGGATTTGGGTAGGGGCTGTGGTGTGTGTCAGTGTGTTTTGTTGCTGTGATGTGTGTGTGGGAAGAAAAAGTAGCTTGTGTGGTGGTGTTTTGTGTGTGTTTGTTTGTAGTGCGACCTCGGAGTGAGCATATTTAAGTAGGGGGTGGGGGGTGCAGGGGGGCTTGCCCCCCTTCTTTCATGCAGTAGAGTGATTACATGTGTTTGTGTGGTGGATGGTGTGTGTGTGTGTGTGTGTGTGTGTGTGTGTGTGTGTGTGTGTGTGTGTGTGTGTAGTAAAACTGCGAAATTCAAAACTTCCGGTATTCGAGGTTTTAAATTTCGTTCTTTTGTGGATTCGACTTCTTGGGCTCGAGATACTGAAATTCGAGATTTCAGTATTTCGAGCTTCTGAAATGAATCCGTGTCTATACATCTCTGTATACAAACAGTGACAATGCAGAAGTTCACAGATAGTTCCTATGTGTGCAGTCCATAATACCTTTGCACTGTCTGACTTGTTCAGGATCCTACAGTAAGCAAATGAAGGCTGAGGGAATTAAACCCTGGACTACAGGAAGTAGCTCATTAACAGCTTGTCAACCTTAGTCCCCTGCTCTAGCTGCCAGGCCATGAGGTGTATTCATTTAAACCATTCACAGTAAACCATGCCTATCCTTTCTATAGCAGCAAATATAGCCACATCATGTAATGTATATAGAATTCCTTTTTATTTTATCAAGAAATGTTATAAAAATATGATTGTGCTCTATCCTTTTATCATGGCAAATGGGAAAAAGAGACTGTAGCAGCCGATTCTGGTGTCGTGCTGATTTATGATTACTAATTTTAACAGACACACTTCTCAATGAGGTTTAAAATTCTTTAGTAGGCTGCATGGAGTTTGAAATAAGGTAATGATATATTTTTTTGTGGGAGAATGCAGACTTGATTTGTACCAGTTTCCTGCTAGCGACTTCTCTCTCAGTCATACATCTGGAAGGCTCCTCTGGAATTTTTTTCAGACTGGAATGAAAACATAAAGTCATAATGAATCTATACATTCAGATTTAAGGAGTAATGTTTGGTCTACTTACACAAAAAGAAA
Organism: Protopterus annectens; assembly: GCF_019279795.1. NCBI lineage: Eukaryota > Metazoa > Chordata > Ceratodontiformes > Protopteridae > Protopterus > Protopterus annectens. The sequence goes on from NC_056729.1 coordinate 1,682,983,611, forward strand.
TGTCAAGTTTTTTGTTGAATGGCTATATGCTGTGTTGCAACTAAAATAAATGTACTGACAGACACATATACAAAAGAGATAGAATACTTCAACAGAAAAGGACTGGTCTGTCTTGGCCACGTTTCTTTGGCAACGTTACGCTTCATCTTCCATTTTAAGGTTGTTTTCTGTGATTTCTGTGATTTTTTAAAACACTTTTATTTTCTTTTGTTTTGTTTTAATAAAAAATATCATTACTAGCTGGGATTAGGTAGAAGCACGCTTTCTGTAAAAAAACATGATACTGTAACATAACAAAGAAATAATGAGATGAGACTATTGGCTAGATTCTAAAAGAAACTTTTTACCGTGTAGCACATCGGAGGAGGTCATCTGGGAGTTGAGGGCAAACATGAGTAAAAAACAGGCCAACGTGCAGTGTATATTCCAATAAGTATAGAGAAATATAATTGTGACCTCTGCTGATTTCTGCCTTATTCTGAAGGACACCACATGTCACATGGCAATAAAAAGCAACTCATATTTGCCATTATTTTCCGGCAAGATTAAGGTGGAAGGCTCATTTACTTGCTACAACCTCTACTTTTCTTACCTAATGTTTACCATTTCTCTATGGATTACACAAAATTTCTGTGAAAAAATGGAAAATGTTTTTGATACACTACAGCAAGCCAGGGTACTACAGATGACATTGTAGGACACGCTGTAAATGTATCCATAGACAACCAGCATGGTGGCAAGTCAGACTGCAGTTGGAGAATGCTGTTAATGCACTACAGCAAGCCAGGGTACTAAAGGCGATGTTGTAGGACAAGCTGTAATTGCATCCTATCATCCATAGACAACCAGCATGGTGGCAAGTCAGGCTGAAGACAGACTAGCTCCCTGACCAGGAAACCATAAAAAGACAGATATAGGCTAGACTAGTGATGGTGAAGCTATGACACGCATGTCAAAGGTGACAAGCCACAACATTTTGGGTGACACACCTGCGTTCACCAACACCTGAGTTACCAAAGAAACTGAATGAATAAAAATACAAGAAATATGTGACCCTGCACTTATCTATTAAAACTCAGCAACAAAAAGTCATTAATTGATGTTAATCAAATCAAATGCAATGTGTTCCATATATTTTGCTGCTATGCTGCAACATTGTTATGCTTATATATTTTATTCTAGGTATATTTTTGAATTTGTATTATTTTTTTTCATTCATTTTACATTGTAAACTTCTAAGGCACTTTTCTCCCCAGGCATTCACTGAAAAGGGATTTTGGTCCAGTCGGACTTTCCTGGTAAACAAAAGCAAATAAATAAACAAGTAACTGGACCAGAACATCCATGTAAGGCTGCATAAGCCACATGTGATAGTAACAACTATCTCTTGTAAAATTACTATTAAAACTAGGGTAATTTTTGGTGCATTGTTTTAAGGCCAATTATCAGTGTGCATATTGTTTTCTCTATTATAAGTCACAGATTTTTCTTTTACTTTTATAATACATAGCAGCACACATGGTTGAACTGTATTTTTTAAATAAATTAATATGTAAACAATTCCTTTTGTTTGGGGGGGGGGGACACACCAGCGAATCAAGATAGGCATTTTCCGAATTTGTGACATGCAGAGCCCAAAAGGTTTACCATCACTGGGCTAGACAGAGAGCCGTTGCAGCCTGTGTATGTGGGATGTGTGCACTGCACAAGTCCTCACACAGCTCAAAGTACAAATCAAAGTTTGCCTGAACTTTGCTATACTTCCAGCGACACATGGGAAAGATCATGTGGGTGTTATAGACAGCTGCTAGTCATATACAGGGACAATTTCTAGAAGTAATGTGCAGCAAGGTGGATGAGTACATCTGCTTCCCAACACCACCATGGGAGTAGCAGGCTGTCATGGAATGGTTTTATTCCATATCCAATTTTTTCTGTCTCCTAGGTGTAAGTGATTACACCCATGTACCAATTAATATCCCTACTACTACAGAAAGAGGTGGCCATCCCTCAGTTGTCAGGTAGGTTGCTCGACAGATGGGCTCATCATTAACCTGATGGCAATATGCTCTAGTAATGTGCATAATGCTTCAATATAGAGAAAAAGTGGCTGAAGAGCAATATTCTAAGAGGGTCATATCCCTGAGGGGCTACTACTTGGTAGGAATACCTATACATGAAAATGTTCTGTGCTCTAACACTGTATGATGCTGTATTGCTAATGTTTTGTCTATACTTACCAGCAGGTGACTGCGATTATTCAGTGGGGTCCTGGATATTCAGAGCCCCATCCATGCCTGCTGTGGATGTATTTGACAAAGCACACACCATGCCTTGGAATACCGCTTAGCGAGATGTCTGTATGCATCCTGGGGTGCACTGCAGTACTCATCACAAAAGATTGTGCAAATGGTCACCATGTCTCCCTTTTGCGCAATATGATTACATCCAAATACTGTGGGCTGTCAGTTCTAGGTGTGTGCAACCACATACTTCACAAGATCTTAAAGAGGATGCAAGGGAAAGAACAACCAGGTGTCGGTGACAAAGGTTGCAGTCATATAAGGTAGCTCAGGTAACACAACCAACTCTGACTCAAACGTTTGAGTCATGCCACACCACACATACATACACATATACAAAGATCAACAAATGATGTTCGATGAGCGTGCATTTGTGACTGCATAGTTATGCCACATGTGACCTGCACATGGGAGATATCAAACATACAATGCAATTATTCAACACATGTCATGCCACATCTGCTAGATATCATGCAGGGATAGATATCAGAAATATACGAGGTTGCCTGCAATGAAATACAGTATATTTGGCTATATAGCTAGGACACTATGCATGTGCCACATGTGGTCAGTTATTCATAATCCCAATAGACAATCATCCCATACATGGACTGCTGTGTGGGTGGGTAGGTCTCGGTGGGTTGCTTATATTAATGAATGTTAAACTGATCGTTCCTTATTTATAAACTGTATTATAATTGGATATGCACATACTACACCTATTGTATCTGCTATGCTACAACATTGTTATGCTTATATATTTTATTCTAGGTATATTTTGGTATTATTTTTTTTTTCATTCATTTTACATTGTAAACTTCTAAGGCACTTTTCTCCCCAGGCATTCACTGAAAAGGGATTTTGGTCCAGTCGGACTTTCCTGGTAAACAAAAGCAAATAAATAAAATAAGTAACAGGACCAGAACATCCATGTAAGGCTGCATAAGCCACATGTGATAGTAACAACTATCTCTTGTAAAATACTCTCAGGGTGGTAGGTTCATAGATTAGTACTAGGCTAACTGCCCTTGTGAGCCATTTTAAGCCTAGCCAATTATCCCTTGTGAGACTAAAACCCTGCACCTTGTGTTTGTAAGGCAAACACCTTAACCATTAGGCCACCCTCCCAATCATCACAATTTTTGGATTGTATGACATGCCAAGACAACATCCGAAATAGCACACAGCATGCAGGACATGTTCCATGCTTTTTACCACAGTGGAAGAAGACTCACTTGCCACCCCAGACATTCCACAACCTCCAAGGAACTCCATCAAAACAATGACAGCATCTTTGACTATGATGTATGGAAGGAATGAAGTTGTAGTGGACCGTGAACCATGCTATTCAGATAATTATTGATGCTTGAGTATGTTTTGCCCAATCAAATGCCATGAGTAACCATGCATTGAGGAACACAGTACAAACATCTGCAGCATCAGACTTTTTAGTGACCACAAACATGCACAGTGTGCTGCGGTTAGTACAGCAGACATCATCACTGCTACAGGTAAAGGGAGATATAACATCACACGTATACTCTGAGATTGTGTGGTAATACTAATATAGATGAGGTCATCCATGCTCATGGCTCACATCATGGTCTTAGCTGTCCCTTCCATGTGAGAAATCAAAAGCCCTATGGTGTTGAACCATAGATCTATTGGTGGTGCCCTCTATAGGGTAAGACACATTAGGGGTTTTGCCCTGGCATGTGCCATGCTTTGTGAACTGTCATTTAGGGTTTGAACATGGTGACCAACAACAGCTGTACTTGCATATTGTAGAACAGTCATTTTTGGTACCCCATTGCCATGGGGAAGGTGCACAGAAGAAGATCTCCCTCAATGCAGTAGTGGCATATTGATGATATCTGTCAGGGCACATATAGCCTGAGTGTTATTGTGGCACAGCTAAAGTTTGGCTGAGACAAACCACACTACAGAGCATGCAACTGATGCCACACTGTCTCAGTGTTCACCATGTACTGCCATGAATTCAGCATGCATGTGTTCCTGACTCTAATGCAACACCTGGATGAAGTGGTGAGCAACATTATCAGCTGCTTGAGCAAGTGCATTCACATGTGTGCCATGATGGGGGCTGTGACCAGTCAACTGCCTGCAACAAAAGTCATACACCATCTGAGTTGTCACAGTGCTTTGCTGACACATGGCTAAGTGCTGTTTGATGAATGTCTGCTGTCCCTTGTGGAGCTTTGTCACCACCATCACTGTCAGACTCATGTGGGGAGAATGTCCATCTTCATGACCAGTAGCTGATACTCCACCACCAGCAGATAGATGGGGTTCACTGCCTTCTATGTTGGCCCAAAGTACTGTCAGTATCAAGGCTGGACAAAGTAATCCCAAGTGCAGTGTCCTATGTGTCACTGGCTGTGCTGCCTTTCTCTACAACATTGCACCCTATATCAGGATCAGTGGAAGACTGAATTATCTCTGTGGCACAATGTGGATATGAGGTGAGTATATAGATGCAAGGTTAGAATCCAATTTATAGACATGGTTTGGGGTTAGGGGTTGGCATAACACTTAAGGTGTTTACCTCACACAGAAAGTAGAGGGTTTGATTTTCACTGAAGGAAATTGGCTAAATTTAAAATATCTCCCAAGAGCAGGTAGCCTAGTACTTACCTATGAACATTTGGAAAGGTCCTGGATGGAAGTAGGAAGTGGATGGGTTACAATGACAGAGACAGAAATACATGCATACATTCCACATGTCTACATACAAAGAAGTATTTTAAACAACTTTAAATATCTGGTAACCCTCTGTACTGCACATCACTGTAATGGTATAAATGACTACTTTTCAACTCAATAGCCTGAATGCATGAAAAGGCCGTGTAATGCAAGACTGGTGAGCATCGAGCAGCACAGGAAGTATACAGAGACCAATATGACATATGGCAACATGTAGCTGGAATGTCATCATCTGATGATGCATTTGATGCTTTAGTGGATTGTGTACCCACAGGAAACATGATGTCCCACTTATGTTAATCTGTAGTATCATATGTACCAATGAGATAGGTTAAAGCATACCATCCATATGCATCAAGGCCATACCTCCCAACCATACCGAGTTCCTCATTAAATACTGTTTTGGGGGGCAAATTATTGGAGTACCACAAATTCCAGAGTGGCCCCTTTAATTTCCGAATTTCCCGGGTTTTTTTGTTTTTAAAGAATTTGTTCCTGGCATCATCATGTGCAGAGCATGCAGGATAATGTCAGCTTAATGAGACAGCCTGTCAGAATGTTGAGGTATAATTTAACTTGCTGAAGAGCAGACTCATATGTTGAAGAAGTTCATGTTAAACTGAAATGGAAGTGTGCTCCTGCTTCATTTCTGCTTTCTTTAATTCTGTCTGAAACAGCACAGCGGTCTGCATTTCTCCAGGTAAGACAAGTGTGTGTGTTCTAACTGAAATGGCAGTCTGCATTTCAGGCTTCTTAAGTGTGTATGTGTATTACTCTCCTACCTATTACACTGGGAGTCCCCCAGGGCTCTGTACTGGGACCCCTTCTATTCTCCATTTTTATTACCGACCTCTACACTGTCATCCCTGATGCAACATGTATTCAATATGCAGATGACTCCACTCTGATATGCTCAGCTTCCTCCCAGTCAGATCTGTGGACATTATCCCAGAATACTTGTAACACACTGGAAACTTGGCTATCTGACCGTCATCTGATCCCAAACCCTAATAAAACAAAGCTGCTACTTTTCTCCCCCACTAAAAGGAACAATGCCTTATCCTTCTGCATACAGTCTAATAATGGTACCACAGTATCCCCTGACTCCTGTACAAAACTCCTAGGTGTCAACATTGATAATAACCTTAAATATGACATGCATGTCAATAATACTATAAAATCCATCAATATAAAACTTGGGTCACTTTACAAAATCAAACCTTTCCTAACCCCAACTGCCAGAACTGCCATTGCCCATTCTCACTTACTCTCAACTCTACTTTATGCTTCCCCTTTACGTACCAACCTAAATAAAATGGAACTCAATAAAATATCTAGTTGCTATTATCACATTGCCAGATTTGCAACCGGTATGCCCTATAGGACACACCACTGTAATAACCTAAAATCTCTTGGGTGGTTTGAACTGCCCTGCCTAATTCAATATAACCAGCTTATAGTGGCATATAAAGTACTGAACCAACCTGAAAATACACCTGCAATCAAAAACATTATATACCCTTATAGCAACCTCAGAGCACTGCATTCTTCTAATAGACTATTTGTCCAAACTGTCAAAAAACCAACAATTCAGCTGGTGCCTCTCTCTTTACCAACTCTGTTGGTAAAATTTGGAATAACCTTCCTGCAGACATTACCCTAGTATCCACCCTAAGTCAATTAAAGAAAAGCCTAAAACATTATTTTAAGTCACACTGGCTATGTTCTTGCTTAAGCCTGACTAGTATTTGCACTATTATTGTAAGGTAATATTTTAATGGCTACTCTACTGGATTGTAATTTCTAAGATTTTTACTTTATGTAACCTTTTTTTTTTAAATTGTACAACCTTCTTACTACTATAGACTGTTGACAGTTACTAACATGTTTTAAGTTTTATGTAATGTCTTTAAGTTTTATGTAATGTCTTTCTGTTTGTACCTTGGAGCTTTTCTCCCCGGGCCTCCGATGAAAATGGACATGTATTCAGTCGGACTATCCTGGTCAACAAATGTAAAATAAAATAAATAATAATAAATAAATGTGCTCTAACTGAAAGAGAGAAACAGCTTATTTGTACATACTTTGAAACAGCAGTCTCATTTGAACTTACAGATCTGCATTTCTCCTTTTTCAGGCTTATTTGAAGGGAAACAGCAGTCTCAGTTGTGCTTTAACTGAAATCAGGCTTATGAAATGGCAGGCAGTCTATTTGTGTGTTTGTGTGAGTGAAATGCTCCAGTTAGGTGTAACTGGTGGTTAGAATTACTCAGACTCAAACCCTGTACCTTAGGTACATGGAGCAAGAGCCTAAAATCTCTACCCATACCACCACTTGCGATTCAAAGACTTAAGTCCATAGGTCTCAACTGTCCAAAGTTTTACAGAATGTTTAGCTCATACTTGTGGTCTGCTCCTCTTAAAATTTTTGGTTTACTCTCAAATCAGTGAGAACTGAATTCACTAAATAACGATAGCCATTTAAGTTTCAGTCTTCCTATATTTCAGTAAATGCATGGTAACACAAAACATTTTATTCTAGCAACTTTTCTAACATTATACAAGCAATGTTCAAAATGTGTCCCTGGTTTTGGGCCTTTGCCCCCCCCCGATAAATTTTGACTTTTTCCAGATTTCTTGTGCTGCACAGCTCTTCAGGGGGAGAGAAGTTTAGTGCTGCTTATGCCAAATCTATGTTGTTAGTAGCACAACAGGTAGAATACTTGCTTTTGATGCAGAAGGCACAGTATGTAGATGCATTCTTGATACTGTACTGTATTGTAAAGGGGGTGGATGCTGCAGTCCTCTTTAGCGGAGATACCTAGTAACTATGAACCTGTTATCAGTTTGCCATTCTTTCCCTATTGCAATATTACTAGCTTATCATTTTTTAATGTAACATAGGCAATTTATTCCTCAAAAGTAACAGACACTTTATTTGTAGATGAAACAATGAAATATAAAGTTGTTTGCTATCAGCAACCTCTTCATTAGTTACAGATCTCTTTAATGTGGAATTATTTAGATGACTTTTTTTCCTGCAGAGATTGTACATATTTACTGATACCGGTGGATTGTTGAAGTTTGAGTAGACTTTTATGATGGAAATGTTCTGAATTGGGCAATTTTGTCATTGCTGGTTCAATCATTTTGTTTTATTGCTTACTGGAAAAATGTTCAAAACAATAAATTCAAAACTCATTCTAACAAGTGTGCTGTATTATACAAGGAATATAATTTAATAAAGTCTGGAAGGTGTATCAAAGAACACATGTATGCTTCATGTGCAAGGGGGCCTATGATTTTAAAACACCCCAAAGGTAATATTTATCCACCACTGGCCAGATGCATTTTCTTTGAATGTGGGTTTCAATGCTGTTTCAATGAATGACCGTTTCAAGGGCAGAGAAGTTTTAATGCTAAGTCTATTTTCATTGTGAGACTATATTGCTTTGTTTAGCACCGAGAGGATCATGGGCTACAAACAGATGTCCTATGCAGCTCGACTAAAGAAACTCCAGCTCTACTCAGTTGCTTACCGTCTACTCAGAGGCGATCTATGCCTGACGTACAAAGCCATGTCAAACCCAGAATTAATGGACATACTCCACCTCAAAAAATCCAAGTCCCTTAGAGCTACACGCTCCAGGGACCTAAACCTCAGCACAAAAATAAATAGGACATGCTGGAGGGACAGATTAATTTCCCAGAGGCTCCCCTCACTCTGGAATAGAATCCCAATTCATGTTAGACATAGCCCCTCGCTGACCCTCTTCAAGCGAAATTTGGAAGCGTGGATGGGAAATCGCAAATTCACCCCTGTGATCTCTCCTGTGTCCCTACTAGACAGAGGCACAGTAAACTAATCTTAAAAGGGTACCTTCTGTGACCTACTTTACAGAGGCACAGTAGGCTAATCTAATAGGGAGGCGGAAGCCAAATACACTCTGGCTAGGCTTATAAATGCCCTAGGGCAGATAGCCTAGTATCTACCTATGAACCTATGAACCTATGAGATATTTATTAGTGTTTATGCTGTAAAATGTAAAATAAAAGTTTTAAATGAAATCCAAATAGTCATTGTAGAAGTAAAGCAGTATCCACATTACAGTGTTTCTGGTAAATGAGGCGAAATAACCAAGTAATGGGACAATGGAATGGCTGCAGGGGGAAGGTCTGTGTATGGGGAGCCACATTTGACCATGACTTTGTGAGGGAAAAGGGCGGCAAATTCAAAGAAAGACCCGGGTGGCACAAATTCTAGCTACACCACTGATCAGTAGGCCATGGAGAATGACTTTTGGAGATCCTAGCAAACTATAAAATTATTTTGCTAAGTTTAGAATATTGCCTACCAGTAATGCCCTACTTTTACCACAAAACCCACATACTGCAAGTCACCAAAAACAAAATCCTAAGGTTCATAGGTTCCTGATGTCCACCACGGCAGTAACACTTAATAGTAAAATCAAAACTTTAATAAAAAGAATATAACATAAAATAAGCAGTCCTCAGTCTTCCAATAAGTGCTTTCGGCAAATAAGCCTTCCTCAGATCGTATAAAAAGGACTGTTCAGCTTTTGTATTTATAAGGCATCATAGCCATTCCTCATTTAGTTCTCTGACATGCCCTTGTTGCAAACCAAAAGGAGGCCAGCTAGCAGAGAGGTATAATTTCCTTCATTGTAATTAAAGGGGCAGTGCTTCTCTTTACTATAGGATTGTATATGAGAAAACTAATAGCTATGGATGTGAATACATTATATGAATGAAGCAACATTCAAGTAAACTTGCTAATCATATTCCTTCTATTCTTAAGTGCAGGTTTTAATGGCACAATAGTATTCAAGCCTGGTGATCTGTTTGCTCTTAAATTAATTATCCAGCATGTTTCCCTTAGCTCTGTGCGATTATGAATATCACCTCCTCTTGTGGTCTGACAGACTGCCTCTATGGCCTTAAATACAAATTAATGAGAAGGATACTGTGCTACGTGGGCTGTTAAGCGCTTATCGGAAGACTGAGGACTGCTTATTTTATGTTATATTCTTTTTATTAAAGTTTTGATTTCACTATTAAGTTTTACTGCCGTGGTGGACATCAGAAGTTTTTAGTAGTGTTTGCTTTTTCTGTTCCTCATTGGTGTCCTTCACAGAGTAAGAAAGTTTTTTACCTATTGACTGTTTTCGTTTCTTACACTGAACATGGCGAACCAGCATAACTGAAACCTGGTTCAAGGCTCCTGAGAGCACCCCAGCACTGCCAGGTTATACCTCATACCATGCTTTTCAGCCCCAAAACTTGGACCGAACCAGAAAAGGAGGGGGAGTATCAATATTCGTCAAAGATACCCACACCTCCAGGTTGGTGGCACAGCACGAAGCATCAGAGACTATCCATGTGCAACTAACAGTGGGTAAAACTGCCTTCCAGTTTATAGCCTGCTACAGACCACCCTCCCAAACCCAGGAACCCCACTCGGCCTTCCTGAGAACACTGGAAAATATGAAGGTCTCTCCAAACACCATTATATTGGGCGACTTCAACTACCCAAACATAGACTGGGAGCATTACTCTAGCTCCAACACCCTAGCTCAAAGGGTCCTAGAATTTATAAACTCAAACACTATGGAACAACTTGTTACCACTCCCACAAGAGGGGAAAACATACTGGACCTGATCATCACCAACATGGGGACTCTATGCTCCAGACCAGAAGTGTATCCCTCAATGGTAAAATCAGACCATAAACTAATCTCACTGGATATTCACATTCCGACCCCACCCCCTGCCCAGAAAACCACAGTGAAAAACTTCTCTAAAGCAAATTTCACACTCCTCAAAACCGAGGTGGAATCCTTTAAAGCCCCTGGGCCTGTGGAAAATACGGCCCAGACCGCAGAATCCTTTATAAACGCATTCTATGAACACCTTCAGGAATGCATGGATCACGCAATCCCAAATAAAACCAAGACCCAATCCTCCAAAGGCAGACGCCCTGTCTGGTGGACCCCAGCCATAAACAAACTATACAATAGAAGGAGGAAGCTACTACATGATAGAGCAAAATCCCAAAAAGGGAAGGCATCTCTGATCAGTGTTAGCAAAAAACTACGGGCACTCATAAAAATGTCTAAGGCCAGCTTTGAGAGAAAAATTGCACAGGACACTAAGGATAATCACAAGGCTTTCTTTAGTTATGTTAGGAACCTGGGTGGGAATTCCCAGATATGCTCAGAATTGGTCAAAAATGACAAAAAATACACCGAACCCACAGACATTGCCAACATCCTAACTGACAGGTTCAGTGCAAACTCCCCCCCCCCACCAAAAGGGCAAATATTTATCTTAGCAGAGTGCTGCCCCCCTGACATCTCAGATGCTCAGGTAAGAGCCGCCCTCTCCAAAGCAAAAAACACAGCATCAATGGGACCAGATGGTGTCCCGGGCTGCGCCCTACATGAACTCCAAGAAGAGCTAAACCCAAACATAAAACTACTGTTCAATCTCAGCCTTACCACAGGATATGTACCCAAAGAGTGGCGTACAGCAACAGTGGTCCCTCTCCACAAAGGTGGTGCCTCAACGGATCCTGGAAACTATCGCCCCATAAGCCTGACTGGCTTGGTCTGCAAAGCTATGGAAAGGATCATCATGGACCTCATAAAAAAATATATTGGGGACCTACAGACACTGGATTCTACCCAGTTCGGCTTTGTTAAGGGCAGATCCTGCCTCTTAAACCTGGTTGATTTCTTTGAAACAGTTACCAAAGCCATTGACGAGGGGAAGGTGGTCCATACAGCCTACCTGGACCTCGCAAAAGCCTTCGATACAATACCCCACTCGGGCATTATAGATAAGCTCACCAGCTTAAATATAAACCCCTATGTCACTAGATGGGTTGCAAACTGGCTCAAGGACAGAACCCACATGGTTAGAATTGCTGGAGCCATGTCAGACTCCAAACCAGTTACAAGTGGTGTCCCACAAGGCTCAGTCCTGGGACCTCTCCTGTTCAGTATATATTACTCGAAGGTACAGGCCAACACGGAAGGACTGTGGCTGACCAAGTTCGCAGATGACTGCAAACTGGGCGCTATAATCGACTCTCCAGCCGACACAAGTATCCTCCAAAAGGGCCTCATAGAAACAGACAACTGGTGCCAGAGCCATGGCCTCAAGCTAAACGCCAAGAAGTGTATAGTCATCCCCTTTGGCAAAAACAAAGTGCCCACAAATTACCACATAGGTGGTAATCCATTAAGTATGGAAGAAGTAATTAGGGACCTGGGGACCCAAGTTGATAGCAATCTCTCATTTGACAACCACATGGTCAAAGTGGTTAGAAAAACATTTTATATAGCCCACCTAATCATGAAGGGATTCACATCTAGATCAGGGGAGGTCATCGTGCCTCTTTACTCATCCCTCATCAGGCCCATAATTGAGTACAATGCCCCTTTTGGGATGTACCTTACCAGACACCTGCAGCAACTGGAAAGACCCCAAAAGTACCTCACCAAGAGGATCAAAGGGCTCAAACAGATGCCATATGCTGCCCGGTTAAAGAAACTCCGGCTCTACTCAGTGGCATACCGCCTGCTCAGAGGCGATCTGTGCCTGACGTATAAAGCCATGTCCAACCCGGAATTAATGGACATGCTGCACCTCAGAAAATCCAAATCCCATCGAGCTACGTGCTCAAGAGACTTGAACCTCAGCACTAAAATAAATAGGATATGCTGGAGGGACAGATTCATAACCCAGAGGCTCCCTTCACTCTGGAATAAAATCCCAGTCCAGGTTAGGCAGAGTCCCTCATTGACTCTCTTCAAGAGGAATCTTGATGAGTGGATGGGAGATAGTAGGTTTACCCCGGGTATCACTTCTGTGTCACTGTTAGACAGAGGCACAGTATACTAACCTCGACAAAGGGCATAGCAAAATTAATTTAAAATGGGTGGCGAAAGCCAAACACACTCTGGCTAGGCTTATAAATGCCCTAGGGCAGATAGCCTAGTATGAACCTATGAACCTATGACAAACTCAGAACATGCAATATTTCTAATCTATCAGGAGACTTATACTGAACCTGCTTTTAGATCTGAATTTGGGTAATGTAGCTGCTTCCACAATTGTTGCATCGGTTCCTGATAATAATTTTAATTGTATATTTCGGGAAGGGGAGAATGCAGCTTACCAGCTCAAGAGACTGCAGTGGCAATGCTTCCATATGGAAGCGTGCTTGCACCACCAAATTGTACCTCGAGGCATGCGAGTGAAGTGTTTACCCTCATATGGGAACACTTATCCGGATCTGCTCGCAAAATGGCAAATTATAAATCTTGAAACAAGTCAAAAATACATGAATTTGCTGACAGAATTTTTCAAGACGGCAGAGGAAAGGATGGCAGCGATTCTATAAACTAAGCAGACTGAATTGGAAAACTTAGAGCTGCATGACTCACATCTGAATAGCCTAGAACAACTACAGATTAACTTGAATGCATATGAAGTGAAGCTAAGACAGCTGAAGGTTAAAAAGCTAGCCCGTGACCATCAGGATTTTGTGAGAGGCCATATCTTTGAATGGCCGAGAGAGGAATTCAATAATAAGGGGCTGGGAGCTCTACCACCACATAAGGAGAAGATACCTTTTTCTAGACCTAATGGAGAAGATGTGATTACTCATGTCAGTTTAACTGATCTGGAACCTTCCATTCACAACCCTGTTATTCTTAACTCATCAGTACCGACCTCCAATTTTGTAATATCTAAAACAGATTCAAGAGAAGCGTCTAGTAGTACAGCCACTATGGGTGCAGAAACCGGCAACAGGAATGCTCTCCTAGCCCCCAATCTAGCAACTAGAACGAAAGAAGGGGCAATGCATGCACCGATAAATTGGCCCTTGCCATTTTTTTCCAAATTCAACCATCACAGGACTCAAAGAACACAGAGTCAAGAACGGAAAAGGAAGAAGCTCACACTTTAATTGGATCTGAACCAAGTTTAGTAGTGAATCTTTCTAATAAGAGTTTAAGCCCTGATATGATTTCCTTGTTAGACAAGGGCCTGAGTTTTATTCCAGCCTTACCGTCTGATATTAGTGAATTTGTGCTGGATATCAGAATGTTTTGCAGGAACCTTGCATTAAAATGTATTTTTGGACAAGCTAATGACAGTAGACGGCTACCTTATACAAAATTGAGAAGCTTTGTTCCCCCTAATCCTCCACCAGTGGAGATTATGTGAAGATGAAATCTTCAAACTAAGGGTAACACAACCAAAGGACAAGGACGTTTCTTCAATTTAACCACTAATGAGAATGAGATGCTGAAGCAGCTAAAGGAAACAGATAGTTTGGTCATCAAGTCTGCTGATAAGGGCGGATGTATAGTGGTGATGGAAGCCGTATGGTACAGGCATAAAATGCTCTCTATGCTAGATGATGAAAGAATGTATGAGAGATTAAGTTGCAGTGAAGCTATGACTAAGGTAGATCGTTTTTGTAGCCATCTATATGATCTATTGATAGAGGCAAATATCTCACAAGAACTATATGAGTTCTTTGATTGCCCTAAACCTATGTTTCCATACATCAGCGGACTCCCCAAAATTCACAAGGATCCAGTTGACCCACCCCTACGCCCCATAGTTTCTGGTAGGGGGTGGATAACTGAACCTGTTTCCATGTACGTGGAGAATGAATTAAAGAAGGCCCTGCCACTATCAGGAACTGTATTGAAGGACTCAGGAGATTTTCTGTAAAAACTCTTTTTAGTTACTAAGGACCTCAAGAAATATGAAGATTTGTTACTAGTGACAATGGACATCAAGAGTTTGTTTACGGTGATTCCGAATGACTATGGTCTACAGGCAATAAGATCTTTCCTAGCAAGGAACAGTATGGAAGTAGAACCAATATGTTCCTTGCTTGAACTTGTATTGGAAAATAACATGTTTATGTATGGGGATTCTTTCTATTTGCAGACATGGGGTGTGGCTATGGGCACCCCATGTGCAAATAGTTACTCTAATTTGGTTCTGGCTGAGTGGGAACACAATGAACTGATACCCAGCACTTGGAAACAATATCTAGTGTACTACAGCCATTTTGTGGATGATGTCTTTACCTTTGGAGAGGCAGCTCTACACAATTGGACCTTTTTGTCAACTTTATCAATGAGAGCACTGATTTTCTAGAGTTTGTGGTGGTTAAACATTCTTCGGAGACCATAGAATTTCTGGATGTAAAGATTCATCTGCATCCTCATAGAGGTATCAGTACAGGAATTCATAAAAAAGAAACCTGGAGAAATCATTATCTGCATAGGGGGAGTATGCACCCGGGACATATTTTTGATAACATCTTTGAGAATCAGATCTTAAGAACCTCAAGATTATGTACTGAGAATGAAGACTTTATAGCAGAACAGAGAAATATTGAGACACATTTAAGTAAAAGATCCTATAAAAGAAAGAATCTAAGATTGAAGCATGATCCACAGGAATTAAGGAGAGGAAAGGGACATCCCTACTTCTCTGAACCCACATCGAGTCATCATGAGAGCCTGGATCTTAAAACTCAATCACAGCAACTTAAATGTTTGTTAACATACACTGCTGATAATAAGAAAGTATGTGAAGTTATTAGGAAGTTTTGGCCAGTATTGACAATTGATGACAAAATAAGAGACATTGTAGGTGAACAGCCCAGATTTCTATACAAGAATAAGAAGAATTTGAAACGTCTCATTTGCAACAAAGATGGATTTGGAAGAAATAGGCCCAATTCTAATACAAAGGGCACTTTCAAGTGCTTAAGATGCAAAGCTTGCTACTCCATTGACAGCTCCAATGTTTTTGTAAATCCATACTCCAGGCAACAGTACAATTTTAATGTCTATACTGATTGTACTAGTTCCCACATCGTATACTTAGCGACTTGCTGCCAATGTAGTGCTTTCTATGTTGGCAAAACAGATCAACGTCTTAAGGAACGTATCCTCAGACATTTGAGGGACATCAAACAGAAAGATCCCAATAATGCCTTAGCAGCCCACGTAGCACAGTATCCTTCTCATTACTTTGTATTTAAGGCCATAGAGGCAGTCTGTCAGACCAGAAGAGGAGGTGATGTTCATAATCGCACAGAGCTAAGGGAAACATGCTGGATAATTAATTTAAGAGCAAACAGATCACCAGGCTTGAATACTATTGTGCCATTAAAACCTGCACTTAAGAATAGAAGGAATATGATTAGCAAGTTTACTTGAATGTTGCTTCATTCATATAATGTATTCACATCCATAGCTATTAGTTTTCTCATATACAATCCTATAGTAAAGAGAAGCACTGCCCCTTTAATTACAATGAAGAAAATTATACCTCTCTGCTAGCTGGCCTCCTTTTGGTTTGCAACAAGGACTTGTCAGAGAACTAAATGAGGAATGGCTGTGATGCCTTATAAATACGAAAGCTGAACAGTCCTTTTTATATGATCTGAGGAAGGCTTATTTGCCGAAAGCACTTATCGGAAGACTGAGGACTGCTTATTTTATGTTATATTCTTTTTATTAAAGTTTTGATTTTACTATTAAGTTTTACTGCCGTGGTGGACATCAGGAGTTTTTAGTAGTGTTTGCCTTTTCTCTTCCTCGTTGGTGTCCTTCACAGTGTAAGAAAGTTTTTTACCTAAGGTTCATAGGTTGGTACTAGGCTATTGGCCCTAGGGCCTATACAAGCCTAGCCATAACAATTCCCTGGATATTTCTTCCCACAATATTGACTTCTCTGGACCCCTGTCTAGCAGGGTGACTGACATGATCCCCGGGGTGAATTTCCTATCTCCCATCCAACCATCAAGGTTCCTTTTGAAGACAACAAATGAGGTGCTCTGTTTGACATGTATGGGCAGTCTATTGCAGAGTATGGGGAGTCTCTGGGTCAGGAACCTATCCCTCCAGCATGTTTTGTTCATTGTGATGACAAGGTTTAGATCCCTGGAGCATGTGGCTCTGAGGGATTGGGATTTCTTTAAGTGGAGCATGTCCAACAGCTCAGGGTTTGACATGGCCTTGTATGTTAAGCAGAGATTGGCTCTGAGTAGACGATATGCCACAGAGTATAACTGGAGTTTTTTTAGACGGTCAGCATATGGCATCTGCTTTAGGCCTGTGATTCTTTTAGTGAGGTATTTCTGTGGCCTTTCCAGCTGTTGCAGATGTCTTGTGAGGTACATACCAAATGGGGCATTATACTCTATAATGGGGACTAATGAGGGATGAGTATAGTGGGACAATGACCTCCTTTTCTCTGGATGAAAAGCTCTTAGTGATGAGTTGTGCCACATAGAAGGATTTCCTGACTATTGTGGTGATGTGGTTATCGAAAATGAGACCACTGTCCACCTGTGTCCCTAAGTCTCTTATCACACTTTTGATGTTTAGTGTCCTGCCACCTATGTGGTAATTCATGGGTACATGTTTTTTTCCAAAGGGGATAACTATACATTTCTTGGCATTAAGCTTGAGCCCATGGCTCTGGCACCAGGCATCTGTTTCTGTAAGGCCCTTTTGTAGAATATCCACATCATCTGAGGATTCAATAATGGCTCCCAGTTTGCAGTCATCTGCAAACTTTGTTAGCCAGAGTCCCTTAGTGTTGGCCTGTACTTCAGAGAAGTAGATGTCAAACAAGAGTGGTCCCAGGACTGAACCCTGAGGTACTCCACTTGTCACTTGTCTGGAGCTGGATTTAGAGTCAGCTACTTTTACAGTCTGGGATCTGTGAGTAAGCCAGTTGGCAACCCATCGAGTGACATAGGGATTTATACCCTGCTTAGTAAGTTTATCTATGCTTCCAGAGTGGGGGATGGTGTTGAAGGCCTTGGTGAGGTGCAGATAGGCTGTGTGGACTGCCTTACCCTCGTTCACAGCTCTGGAGACTGATTCGAAGAGGTCAATCAGATTCAGGAGACAAGATACGCCCTTCACAAACCCAGACTGGGTGGGGCCCAGTGTTTGAAGGTTGCCAATGTCTTTGTTTATAAGATCCATGATAATGCGTTCCATGCCCTTGCAGATCAGGCTTGTCAGACTGATGGGACGGTAGTTCCCGGGATCCAAGGCAGATCCTCCATTTTGGAGTGGGATAACTGTAGCTGTGCGCCACCCAGTGGGCATGAAGCCTGAGGTGAGGCTATGATTAAACATGACACTTAGGTGAGGTGCCAGTTCATTTTGTAGTTCATGTAGTACACAGCCTGGGATGTCATCTGGTCCAATGGATGCTGTATTCTTAGCTTTGAAGAGTGCAGTTTCTACCTGTGTTGCTGTGATTACCAGAATTTGGTGAAGTTGGCACTAAATCGATCTGCCAGGATATTGGCAATATCCTTGGGATCAGTATATTTAATGCCATTCTGTTGTAGCTCAGAGCAGATCTGAGCATTGCCATTTAGATTCTTGACATAACTATAGAATGCCTTGTGGTTGTCTTTGGAATCTTTGGCAATTTTATTTTTGTAACTAGCTTTTGAGGATTTTATGAGGGATCTCAGCTTCTTACTGAGGCTGGTGAGGGCGTTTTTTGCATCCTGAGATTTTCCTCTTTTCTGCAACAGTTTCTTCCTTCTGTTGTATAGTTTGTTTATAGCAGGGGACCACCAGATTGGCTTCGTTTTTTTGGAGAAGACCATCTTGGTTCTATTTTGGATGGCACGATTCATGCACGAGTGGATGTGCTCGTACAGTGCCTTAGTCTAGGAGTCTGCAGTCGAACTTTCAGATGCCGTCTGCATGGGTATCGTGAAGTTTGTCACTTCTGACTTCAGTAGCATGAAGTTGGCTTTGGAGAAGTTTTTTAAGGAGGTTTCCTTACTGGGGGGTGGGGGTGGGATGTGGATGTTAAGGGTGATTTGCTTATGGTCAGACCTGACCAATGAGGGGGTGACCACTGGTGTGGAGCATCCATCTCCCATGTTGGAAATGACCAGGTCTAGGATATTGGAACCCCTGGTGGGACAATGGATTAGTTGATACAGGGCGTTGGAATTTATGAATTCTAAGAACCGTTGGGAAAAGGAGTTGGTACTCAAGTAGTTTTCCCAGTTAATGGCAGGGTAGTTGAAATCACCCAGTATTGCGGTGTTTGGTTGTATCTTAATATTTTCCAGTATGTTTAGAAAGGTATAGTGAGAATTTTGGAGCATGGTGGGGGATCTGTAGCAAGCTACAATTTGGATTGCAGTCTTACCTAGTGTTAGTTGCACCTGGAGAATTTCAGATGCATTGTGTTGGGCAACTAGCCTGGAGGTGTGAATATCCTTGATGAATATGGACACTCCTCCACCTTTAGTGTTTCGGTCTTGGTTTTGTGGCTGAAAAGTGTGGTAAGAATTGTAGCCTGGCATTGCAGGGGTGCTCTTTGGAGCCTTGAACCAGGTCTCAGTTACTGCACAGATATCAATGTTCTCCATTTTTAAGAATGCCTTGAGAGAGTGCATTTTGAGGTTTAGACTAAGGTTCATCATCTTCTCCCTTCCCAGTGAATATTATTGCTACGGATTTGAAAAAATGGTTACCATTTACTACAAGGTCTGGGGGGGTCATATTTTGGTTGCCTGTTCTTCAGTTTGCATTTGAAAGTTGGTATCCCACAATCCCATTGGAATGGGTGGTGTTACATAATTATGTATGCAATATTTATGTTAATTAACATATAGATGTGTAGCTATTTTCATGGGCCTTTGTCCAGTTTTTGATGTTTCCCGGTTGAAAGGTATGGTCTAGGCAAGCTAACCTCAGTGCTACTATCTGGTGTATAATTATTTCAAACTGATGGTGGTGCAAGGTCAGAAATGTCTATCCCTATGTGGGTTAAGGATTGGTTGTTCCACCTCCTGTGGCATCCTGCTGACATCTGTAACACCTGTCATGTGATGCACTATGAAGAATCAGTCTGTGGAGTGATGATGACAGGTTCTGAGTATCCTGACATGACTGCCAACATCACTGACCCCACAGGCTCAGGTACAATTTCTCCATACTGTATCCCCAAGTCTGTCCAAGAGATTGCTGCCATGCTTTGTAAGGGCATTGACTATTACTTCATTCTCCCAAGTTGTGAAGTTCTCATTCTGTGTATGTGGGACACTCAACTACAGACAACACAAGTGTATGTGCGAAGGCTGTTTCCACTGTCT
Source organism: Protopterus annectens (assembly GCF_019279795.1). Lineage (NCBI taxonomy): Eukaryota > Metazoa > Chordata > Ceratodontiformes > Protopteridae > Protopterus > Protopterus annectens. Next base: position 1,683,003,849 of record NC_056729.1, read on the forward strand.
TTGTAACTCATCAGCAATGCATAATTGTAGGGGAAAGCTACATATGCATGAACATCATATGTAGTCTTATGTAACTGAATACCAACATACATGAACATCATATGTAGGCTTATGTAACTGAATGCCAACATAGCTTATGGCATGTATATGTTTGAACATGAAGAAACATTATGATCACAATATTTATATATGCTAAGGCACTGGAAATAAAAGAGGACATTATTAGCAGCCGACATGTAGTATAGTATAAAAGTACATTTTCAGGTAGATACAAAATAGAATAAGGGAGTAACATATAATTTTGTCATATTATCTTAACAGTGAGAACATGAGCATTTCATAGTTTTACATTTTAGGTTACCATTTCAGCTTAAGAGGATTATAGAGATATAGAAATATAGAGATATAGAGATATGGGTGGACTTTTTTTCATTGAAAACTCATTTCACTGAATTTCAGTTCACCCTCACCAAATAGCTGAAAGCACAAATTAATGAAAACTCATTTTACTGAAGTAAAGTACTGGCACTGTATAGAGTACTGGAAGGCAAGTAAAAAGTATATGCCATTTTTCCCACTGTAGTGCAATCCTGGAGTTAGTATATATAGTTAACGGGGTACAGCCCCCTACATTGAGGGGTGTTGAGGGCATAGCCCCCCACCTAGTTTTGTTTTATATTATATTTCACCGAAAGCTTCAAAACAATACATTTTAAACCATAAACATGCATACCTACAGCACCAATGACTAACTCTTACCAGAAGACAATATATACCCAAACTAAGTGAGGGGCGTTGCTCCCCCACACACCCTAACTATGTATACTAACTCCAGGATCGCACTACAGTGGGGAAAAGGACATATACCTTTTACTTGCCTTACAGTACATAGTGCTAGCATTTCACTTCAGTGAAATGAGATTCAGTGAAATGAGTTTTCAATAATTTGAGCTTTCAGCGATTTAGTCAGGGTGAATTGAAATTCAGTGAAATGAGCTTTCAATGAAACAAAGTAGACCCATATATATATATATATATATATATATATATATATATATATATATATATATATATATATATATATTGGTAGAGCACAGTTTCAGAGGCATATTATATACAGAAATAGTGTATACTTAAAGTGTAAAAAACACTGAAAGAGTAATTTTAAATAGACACATAGAATAGCAACTCTAATATTAATGTTTTTACTTTGAGTATATGCTTAGGACAGATACACAACACTAATGACTGAGCAATAATTATGTTAAACATTCTGCTTCTAGTGCTAAACAAACTGCAGCTGATGTTAACAAGATTTATGTCACAGAAAATGCATTCACTACCAGTCCATATTCATGCTTACAAGCCCAAGTAATTTTTTTCTAGGCATTCCCTTACTTATTTGACAAGCACACTTTAAGTTTAATTCTTTTATGATGAAGGGATTAGACCTTAGATGATTATCTGAAGAACCACACTTGTGGTCCTTTATAGACATATGACTGTTACTACATTACTGTGTTACTGTTCTGAGGACATTAGCCCAAACACTTTCTCTTCCTGAGTGGGTTACAACACTACCTTGTTATAGTTTGCCCTTGTAGCAAAATACAAAGTAAGGCAGACATGATGACTTATTGATAAATCGTTCTATTCCACAGTTACAGGCACCATATTGGACTTCGAGTGACTGCCTGTCGTCAAGAGTGTGTGTGTCTGTGCATGTGTGCGTGCGTGTGTGCACTCTTCCTATGTCTATGTTGTTTTTTTTTTTCATTTTTGTCATTTCCTCTCAATTCCCAAAACATGCTTGGTTGACTCACTATTCTAAAAGAATATCTGCATTTATTACATTTATCTTTACCCTTGAAGCATCTGCTGTGACTAAATCGAGCCAAAGAAAGAGTACTTCACTTACCAGGCTAACAAATATTTAAATGAAATTAAAAAAAAAATCACATGCTGCTAGAGTAGCACTCCATATGAGATTTGTTAAGGTGCTTTATGAGAAACACCTCTCTTCAGCTAGACATATTTGTATGTAATGCATTACCTGCAGAACTATGGTTAAGTTTTGGAACCTACAAACTCATACTGGTTAACATTAATAAGAAACTTAACCACATCACAGCTGCCAATCCAACCTCATGAAGAAACAGATGGACAAGTATGTATTACGATTTAAAAATGAAACATGATGACTAAAACTGCTTGCCACTGACTCAGGGCTTAATCTCAGAGGGAGGTGCCTTGAGCTGACTTTGCTATTTCAGTATGTTGCTGTTTTCACCTGAGGCACTTCTATTACTGCTGCTGTGATGACATATGGAATTAAACATCCTGAATTTTTATCAGATGACCTCCCATCTGGCAAATTGTTCCTGATCCTATTTGGCAAAATGTTCCCCAGCATCTACTATTCAAATTGTATTTTTCTTCAACTGCATTTTGATTTAAAAATATGGTGTACCCTGTGATTAGTATGAAACAGATAATATTTAATGTGTGATGAGCTTTGATTCATTTGCAAGGTATATTAAGTCAAACATGCAAACCTTATAGTAACCAAAATGAATTGTATGTCCTACCCTATCACTGCACATTATGATTGCAACAGAGAAGAATATTGTGAAACATATTCCTTGAGTGAATGTGTGTGTGTGTGTGTGTGTGTGTGTGTGTGTGTGTGTGTGTGTGTGTGTGTGTGTGTGTGTGTATGTGTGTAGTCAAATTATCTTACCCAGATGTGTGTCTGTGTTGAGTTTGTGTGTGTGTGTGTGTGTGTGTGTGCGCGTGTGTGTGTGTGTGTGTGTGTGTGTGTGTGTGTGTGTGTGTGTGTGTGTGTGTGTGTGTGTCTGATGATGAATGTATGAGCATACTTAAGTTATCCTTGTGTGTGTGTGTGTGTGTGTGTGTGTGTGTGTGTGTGTGTGTGTGTGTGTGTGTGTGTGTGTGTGTTATGGAGAGAGACAGAAAGAAAGGTGAAAAGCAGTGATTATTCTCTCCTCCTTGGTAATCACCCTGGAGCACCCTGAATAAGTCAATAATATATCATTTGGAATTTCCATGGAGTGAAAGACATCTGTATATCACATGTGGACAAGGTGGTTCTTCTCTAGGGTAATGATTTTTCCCAAAATTTTATTTTATTTTAAGACATAAATAATGATATAAAGGCAAACAGTTATTTCTATTCTTTTGTATGGAATTATTCTTGCAAGATTTATGTAATTTAAGACTAGTTTTCAGGGATAAACCTCAGAATAATCATTTGCAAGACAGAACAAACACAGCAGCATAGCTGATATGTACAGCTAGCATTGTAACAATCATGAGGAGTTTGAGATTCTCAGCATAGTACAAATAGGTTCATAGGTTCGTACGTGTTTACTAGGCTAACGACTACAAGGGCCTTTTTTAAGCCTAGTCATGCATCCCAAATCTCTGATACCCTTCATAAGTGTAAGCAGGGGTTTGGGAGATGAAACATTTACAAGCAGGGTCCCAGGAGATGAAACATTTACAGGTTGCCTGTGTCCATTAGAGGCATAGGTGCCAAACCAGGGATGAATTTACTGTTCCCCATCCAGTGGTCCAAGTTGCACTTGAATTGAGTTAGGGAGGAACTCTGCTTCACATGGATGGGCAGCCTTTTCTCAGCAGGTCCTATTTATATCACAGTCAAGGTTTAAGTCTTTAGAACAGGTAATTCTGGTGCTGTTTGTTTTGTGGATATGCAGGAGGTCCATCAGAGTGGGGTCTGACAGTGTCCCATATGCCAGGCATAGATCTCCCCTCAAAAGCCTGTAGGAGACAGAAAACAGGGATACAGCCTTGACGTGGTCTGCATATGACATTTTACTTATGCCCTGTATTCTTTTAATGAGGAACCTCTGGGGATGTTCAATTTGTTGGATATACCTGGTTAGGTACATACCAAAGGGGGCATTGTACTCAATGATAGGTCTGATGAATGCCGAATACAGTGGGACAATGACTTCCTTGGACTTAGATACCATACCTTTGTTTATAAGTTGCACAAAATGATTTCCTCACTACTGTAGACACATGCTGTTCAAAGGTTAGATTACTATCTATGTGTATCCCTAAGTCCCTGACTACTGGGTCAGTTCTAAGGGGTATGTTGTCAATATAATAGTTACCAAAGGAGGGTGCCTTCCCAAAGGATACTATTATGCATTTCTTGGCATTTAGTTTTTGTCCATGGCTCTGATAACAGTTGTTTGTCTGTGTCAGCCCCTCCTCTTGGAGAACATTTGTGTCAGTGTGGGATTAAATGACAGCTCCTAATTTGCAATCATCTACAAATTTAGTCAGCCGGAGACCACGGACATTGGCCTTGACCAGAGAAGTAAATGCCAAAAAGGAGCAGTCCAAAGACAGATACCTGAGGGACTCCACTTGTGACTGGCCTCTTTGTAGAGGTGGACTCCCCCAATTCTTGCCTCCTATGACCTGCTGGGATTAAGTTCCAGGGATTAAGAAAGAACCCCAAGGCTCACATTAAGGGCTGCAGTAAGAAGGCAGTGTTTCTATTACACAGTATTTTATGATTCAGAGACACATTAGCTGTAATGAGGAAAGACCTCATTTTCAGCTAATATGCATGTCTCTGAATTACCATTAACTTCCACTTGTGCTGGTCAGCACTTTCCTATGGTTTAGTAACAATGGTAGTCCATGCATCATGGTGGCAGAAGCACCCTCTCCCCCCTTATTCACTCTCCAATACACATACACACATTGAAACACACATACACACTCTCACACACACACACACACACACACACACACACACACATGAGCAGTCTAATTTGAGTATGCACATGCATTAATCACACACACACACACACACACACACACACACACACACACACACACACACACACACACACACACTGCATACCCCATACATGTCCCTGATTTAATAGAATGCCCCTGTTGTCTCTTCTGTTTATGTTGTCCTTGCATTTATTAATCACGTAACCTTACAATCAGTTAATAATGCTAGACATGAAGGTATTCCCATCAGGTTTGTATAAAGTGCATAGTTATGGTTGAGATGTTGCTCTATTAATAGTTACAGTTTAAATACTTTCCTTTGTTTTGTCTAGTGTAACTCTTTGCCTTTTTCTGAAATGTCCCTGAGTTGTCTCTTAGGCTTCACAGTCTGCATGGGATCATGTGAGGCCTGAGGGCTTTCTACTTCTTATAGTGTAAAAAGAATGCCTCATCGTCTTCTTTCGGCTTTTCCCAATTAGGGGTCGCCACAGGTATCCAAATAAATGAGTTAGTGTGCTGGGTTAATGCTCCTTACATTTATCTAAAGGCTGCAGGGTCGAAATACTTTTCCTTCCCCATTCACGTTACAATTTTTTTAGAGAGTTATTTAATATTTCAATGTTTCACTAGTGTCTAGTGGGAGGGTACAAGGACTGAGTCTTTTTGAGTGCCTTTGCAGCACACTGTATAGATTATCCCTGTTGTCTACTGTATCTAGTGTTCCTCATTTTTTTTTTTTTTATTTTCCTATTATGTGCCTGTATGGCACAATATGCAAGAGTGTGCCTGGTGCCTAGTGTCCCCTCCACCCCTAAATGTTATTAAGGTATAGTGTATACTAATTGCTGCTTGGTGGTTAGTATTCTACCCTGACCCCAAGTGCTGTTAAGGCATGGTAGGGTTCCCACTGCCCCTAAGTGTCATTAACCTGCAATGTTCAAAAGTTATCCCTGGTGTCTAGTGTTTCCCCCCAACCCACATCTTTGTTATGTGCCATTAAGTCATGTAGTTAAAGATGCACCTCTTGTGTCTAATGTTTCCCCTCTGACCCATGTCGTTAGATTTATGCATGGTATTTAGTAGTCTTCCCAGTGCTTCAAGATTTCCTCATTTGTCTGGGGTATGACAACCATCTAAACCTCACACACACACAAACACTTACACAAACAAAACACATGTCTGCACATTCATAAACACAGCCCCCCCACTTGATTACACTCACATACATACTCAAACAGTCACCTATACACACACATAAATGTACCCTATCCTCTAAGTATCCTCCCTGCTGTAAGCTACCAAGTAAACACACACACACACTCACACACACACACACACACACACACACACACACACACACACACACACACACACATATATAAACTCATATATGCTGCCACACATACAGACATGCGCATATCCCCCAACACTACCTGACTGCTAAACTCTCCAACACTCCAACACTTACCTCTACTTCTGTGGGTGAAGCCAGGACTCAGCTCCATAAATGCTTTACCACAGGCAGTTATTGGGGAGAACACATGACTAATGAACATACACCTCTCCACTGGAATGTGACACTAGATACTGTATTTTGCATGGCTGCAGAAACAACCCACTGCAGTACTGCACATCTTTGTGCAAAAGTACTGCGGTACTGCTGTCTCTGAATATGAAAAGGTACCTCAATGACCTTTCCAAATTTGGGCTAGTAAGTCCTTGCTATGTTTAATGACAAGGGCTGCCAAAAAAGTAATTAATAGAAAATGGAAATCAAAAATCTTAAAAAAACTGCAATTGAAATATTGAATAAAATAATTGGGTAAAAGAACTGGGGCTAGGATCTTTAGAAAGGGTAAGGATCAAATTGCATGTAAATAAACTAAATTTGTGGGAAGAATGTTTGCAGAATAATGTTATTGAGAAGAAGGTGGTGTAAGGGAAGTAAGGAAATGAAAAAAATTATGTAATGTTGGAGTGAATTATAATTGTTAAAAAGAAAACCACATGCATACAGCATGAGAATAATGAGAAATGTCATTACAGTTTGTTTTTGTTTCTATTAATGTATGTGTTCACATGTCACAGCTTAATTGTCATATAGTAAACAGGGTAAAAAGTAGGTTAGACCTTTCATGGCTCAAAAGGCTAGACCCACGTCTTCGTAGAGAGTCAGTAAGAGACTAAGCACAGAGAGAGGGCTAACTGTCTGTTTTGATTACTAAGATTGTTTAGGTCACTGACCATTTTAGTTATAAACCTCTTCAGGTCTCTCAAGATAAGTAATATGTTTAGATAAATACATGCCATTACATTCAAAAATGTGTCTCGTAAAAAATAATTAAGGCTTCACTGGACGTAGGTGGAGATGGCTTTGGAAATTAGATAAGCCATATAATACACATTCTGAGTTACTGTGGAGACACAATGGTTAAATGATGTGAAATTATCAATAAGAGTCCCCACCAGGGCTGGCTCATGCTATTGTCCCCCAGCTGTAAAATAAAATAAAAAAAAAATAAAATAATTAGCTGTGAGTCCCAGAACTCTGCGCATGAGTGTGGGAATCCAGACTGCTGTTTAACCAGTCCTGTAACTCTACACATGCATGCGGGACTGCTCTTTAACAAGTCTGGATTATGAAGAGAAGGCATCAGTGAGTGTGTGTGTGCGTGTGTGTGTGTGTGTGTGTGTGTGTGTGTGTGTGTGTGTGTGTGATGCCCAAGTTAAATATACCTGTTGGCTAAAGAGAAACCTCAGGAAATATACCTGGTGGCTAGAGAGAGGAACTCAGGCTCAAACCCTGTACCTTGGGTGCAGGTTATAAGAGACTGAGTTCCCTACCCACCACCACTTGTGAAAACTATGCAGTTTTTGCCTTATATTTTTGTTCTGTTCTGTTCCTCATAAAATCTGTGGTTTTCTGGATTTTTAATTCACTAAATAATGACAGGCATTTGAATTTCAGACTTCACATTCTTCAGAAAGTACATAGTAACACAAAACCTTTTATTCCAGCATTTTTCTAAGTTTGCAAGACCAATATTTGAAATTTGTCCCTATTTTTGGGGCTGTATTCCCCCCATTATTGGCTTTGTCCAGGTTTTTTGTGCCAAGAGTTGGGAGCTATGATGAGAACTGAATTCACTGAATATATTTGGGGGCTGTATTCCCCCATTATTGGCTTTGTCCAGGTGTTTTGTGCAAAGACGTTGAGAGCTATGGTGAGAACTGATTTCATGGAACATGTTTGGGGGTTGTATTATCCCAATATTGGCTTTGTCTGGGTTTTTTGTGCTAAGAGGTTGAGCGCTATGGTGAGAACTGAATTCACTGACTATGTTTGGGGGCTGTATAAAAAAAAAATAAAATAATTAGCTGTGAGTCCCAGAACTCTGCGCATGAGTGTGGGAATCCAGACTGCTGTTTAACCAGTCCTGTAACTCTACACATGCATGCGGGACTGCTCTTTAACAAGTCTGGATTATGAAGAGAAGGCATCAGTGAGTGTGTGTGTGCGTGTGTGTGTGTGTGTGTGTGTGCGTGTGTGTGTGTGTGTGTGTGTGTGTGTGTGTGTGTGTGTGTGTGTGTGTGTGTGTGTGTGTGATGCCCAAGTTAAATATACCTGTTGGCTAAAGAGAAACCTCAGGAAATATACCTGGTGGCTAGAGAGAGGAACTCAGGCTCAAACCCTGTACCTTGGGTGCAGGTTATAAGAGACTGAGTTCCCTACCCACCACCACTTGTGAAAACTATGCAGTTTTTGCCTTATATTTTTGTTCTGTTCTGTTCCTCATAAAATCTGTGGTTTTCTGGATTTTTAATTCACTAAATAATGACAGGCATTTGAATTTCAGACTTCACATTCTTCAGAAAGTACATAGTAACACAAAACCTTTTATTCCAGCATTTTTCTAAGTTTGCAAGACCAATATTTGAAATTTGTCCCTATTTTTGGGGCTGTATTCCCCCCATTATTGGCTTTGTCCAGGTTTTTTGTGCCAAGAGTTGGGAGCTATGATGAGAACTGAATTCACTGAATATATTTGGGGGCTGTATTCCCCCATTATTGGCTTTGTCCAGGTGTTTTGTGCAAAGAAGTTGAGAGCTATGGTGAGAACTGATTTCATGGAACATGTTTGGGGGTTGTATTATCCCAATATTGGCTTTGTCTGGGTTTTTTGTGCTAAGAGGTTGAGCGCTATGGTGAGAACTGAATTCACTGACTATGTTTGGGGGCTGTATTCCCCCATTACTGGCTTTGTCCAGGTGTTTTGTTCTAAGAGGTTGAGAGCTGTGGTGAGAACTGAATTCACTAAATTATAGCCTTTTAAGTTTCAGTCTTCCTGTTCTTCAAGAAACAGCTAATTTGACATAATGGTATGTTTCTCTGACTGTAGTGCACAGCGTCCTGGGTTCAAGTCTTGGCAGTGAAATGCATGGTTGTAACACAACATTTTATTCTAGCAACTTTCCAAGATTATACAAGCAATGTTTAAAACGTGACCCTGTTGTTTGGGCTTTTGCCCCCCCAATAAATTTTGGCTTTTTCCAGATTTCTTGTGCTGCAAAGTTGAGAGATACAGTTGAGTGTTGATTGGATTTTACAAGGAGCTGAGAGCTTCAGGGGAAGATAAGTTTAATGCTGCTTAAGCTGAGTCTGCTTACATTGTTAATAGCATAACAGGTTGAACACTTGCTTTTGCTGCAGAAGGCTGTGGAGTTCTACTCCCACGGTATGTGGATGCATTGCTGATACTGTATTGCATTGTACTTTTAAAGGGGGTGGATGCTGCAGTCCTGAGAATGTCCTCCTTTGTGGAGATACCTAGTAATGCCAAACCTATCAGTTTGCCATCCATTCCCTATTGCAATATTACTAGCTTATCATTTTTTTAATGTAACATAGGCAATTTATTCCTCAAGAGCACACATACCTCTCAACATCTTAGAGCAAAAAGTCTGGACAAAGCCTACAATGATGGGCGGACAAATAGGGACAGATTTTAAATATTGCCTACAAACTTAGAAAGTTGATAGAATAATAGATTTTGCATTGGCATTAATTTTTTGAAGGATGTGGTCTTAAACTCAAATTTGTGTCATTATTTAATGACTTTAATCCTCAGCTATTTGCCAAAAAAGTAAAGATTTTAGGAGGAACACACCAAAAATATGAGGCAAAAATCTGGACATTCTGTGAAAATCTGTACAGTTGAGAGGTAGCATCAGCAACAGGCACTTTATTTGTAGATGAAACAATGAAAAATAAAGTTGTTTGCTAGCAGCAACCTCTTCATTAGTTACAGATCTCTTTAATGTGGAATTATTTAGATGACTTTTACCTCTGCAGAGATTGTGCATGTTTACTTATACTGGTGGATTGTAGAAGTCTGAGTAGACTTTTATGATGGAAATGTTCTGAACTGGGTAGTTTTGTCATTATTGGTGCATGCATTTTGTTTCATTGTTTACTGGGAAAATGTTCAAAACAATACATTTAAAATGCTCTCTAACAACTGCACAGTATTATACAAGAAATATAATTTAATACAATCAGGAAGGTGCATCAAAAACACATGTATGTTCCGTGTACAAAGGGCCTGTGATTTGAAAACAGACCAGAGTTAGCTAAATGTATTTTCTTTGAATGTGGGTTTCAATGCTGTTTCAATGAATGTGAGTTTCAGGGGTAGAGAAGTTTTAATGCTAAGTCTATTCTCATTGTGAGACTGCATTGCTTTGTTTAGCAGATGTCTATTAGTGTTTGTGTTGTAAAATGTAAAATAAAACTTTTAAATGAAGTCCAAATCATCAAAGAATTAAAGCAGTATGCACATTACAGTGTTTATGGTAAATGGGGTGAAATAGCCAAGTAATGGGAGATTGGAATGGCTGCAGGGGGGAGGCTCCATTCGACCATGATTTTGTAAGGAGGGGAAGGGCGGCAAACTGAAGGACAGCCCTGGCTGAACTATTCCTCTCAACTGTCCAGATTTTTGCAGAATGAATAGATTTTTGCTTCTTATTTTTGGTTTGTTCCTCATAAAATATGTGGTTTTCTGGCAAATCATTAAGGAATGAAGTCACTAAATAATGACAGACATTGAGTTTCAGACTGCATACCCTTCAGAAAAATGCATGCTAAAGCAAGACCTGTTATTCTATCAACTGTATAAGTTTATACAAGAGCAATTTTTAGCATTGATTGTATGTTCCCCCAATATATTTGGCCTTGTCCAGATTTCCTGCACTAAAAGGTTGAGAGGTACATGCAAATAAATTGATTTATAGAATTAGGTATATCCAAACCTCTCAACTGTCCTCAGTTTTGGTTCAACATGTTGCTCTCCCCCTAATAATCCCTCTACAAAATGGCAATTTTGGAAGAAAATGTGGAGGGTTTACAATTAATAAATAATTGTAATGATCAGAGTTATAGATTACTTTTATTTCAGAAATGCATGTAGATTATCTTATTTTGTCAGCTGCTCAACTTAACAGTACTAATATTTAAAAAGTGTAATCTTTGACAGGTTCCCAGCTGTATTGTGTGGCTATTTTATATTTTTGCATCCCATTTTTGGTCCGTTTTTCATAAAATTGTAGTTTTCTGGCAAATTAGTGGCAAATCATTAAAGATTGAAGTTAGAAAATAATGACTGACATTTGAGTTTCAGATTTCATACCCTTCAGAAAATTCATACTAATGCAAGCCCTGCTATTCTATTATCTTTCTAAGTTTATAAGCGCAATATTTTTAAAAAAATGTCCTTATTTTGGGCCTTTGTCCCACTTCTATTCATGGCTTTGTCCAGATGTCTTGCTCTGAGGTTGAGAGGTATGACAAATGTGTCAGGGCCATCACTGTCAGCCAGAGACATTTCAAATTGTGACATACTTGTTGCACCCCACTCCCCCATGTAGTGACTTTGGATGTGTCCAAGCAAGGCAAGGAGCAGATATGCAGTGTAAGTGTGCAGAGTATCCCCCCATCCAAGGTAGACACAAGTACTACTGTGGCTTTTCATCTGTCCTTGATTTTGCAGAATGTTCTGTTTTTTGTCATATTTTTATACTGTTGGTTTATGCTTCTTATTATTCAGAAAATGCATGTTGTTGCAGTGCTTGTTGCTATGTGTTTAAGTAGCAATGCTTTAATGGCCATCAGGTAAGCTTGTCTGAGATTGTAAGATGCAATTAAGCTTTAATAAGCTTTCTGCTAAAGAATTACCAACATTGAATAACCAACATTGAAAACCTTTTTGTTGTTGCCATGCAGAGAATATTTACATAACAAGATAATGTATAAGCCTTAAGTATTGAAATGCATATGGCAGTATTTGTAATAAAGGACAGGATTGCAGTATTTTCAGAAGCTCATTACATTTGTTGGAGACTTGCAGTCATCTTTGCAGGCTTTACCCATAAACTAAACAGAATGCCAATCTATCATGTGTGGTCCATAACCTGTGCAGTAATCCTTTAAGCAATTTATCTTGAGCTTGTTTCTTGTTTGCTGTTCATTTTTTTCTTTGATCGGATTTCCCCATGAAACAAGTAGATGGTTGTTGTCAGGCAGCAGGTCTTTTTTTGGATAAGAAATATTTTTACAAGTGGGGGTATCACAGAGATTGCTACTTTCAGCATGGTACTTGGTACTTTTATAAAGCTGAATATAAATTATAATTAGAACTGCAGTGCAAGGAGAAGTGGTTTGAGTGCTGCTTGTTTTTTATACTTGATTTTGACTGGCATTCCAGTAATGTATTTAAAAATTAATTTATTTTTCATGCCTCACAACCTTTTTATTTCCATCTAGATATTAAATAAGCAGTCATGTAGGCAATGCATTGAAAAATTTTTTTTCTTCGCCACTTCATTTTGTCTTGGTTAGACTCTCATAATGACAGTTTGGCATCCAGGGCAGCGTATTTAATTAAAGTCCCAGTTTTTGTGGTTTTGAGCATAACCCCATACCTTTCTAGTTGGCCACACCTCTTCCAGTTAGCCCCACCCATTCAGCTGTCTCCTGCAGCCCACCTTTGATTTGAAGCCACCAGCTGCCACTGGTCTCCACCATACTTCTCAACTGTCCAGATTTTCACAAAATGTCCAGATTTGTGCCTCATATTATGATCTGTTTCTCATAAAGTTTTTGGTTTTCTAGCAAATCATTGAGGATTGAATTTATTAAATAATATAAAACAAGTAATCTCCGTGGTATCCCCAAAGTCTCAAAACAACCCACTAAAGTGTAGTGGGTTCAAAAACAAAACAGTGTAAGAAACTTCTCTGTGTGGAAGATTTTCAGTTCATATATTTCTAGTTAATCACTGTATATTAATCAGATCAGACAATAGTAGTAGAAGTAGTGAATGTAAACTTGTCTTAAGTCAAAACAAAACAAAACAAAAAGTAATAATAAAAAATATATAATTGTACAGCATTACTAAGTATTCAAAAGTAATCCAAGCAGGGCAGGCAGTCTGTTTCCAGTCAAAAATCCTTTATTAAGTACACAGACAAGCGATCCAAGTAAAACAAAAATAGAGTAATAATTTCCTCACAATCTTTCTAAATAGACCAGCTCGAATGTCACACTGATGGGGGAAGGGATGTGAATTTAACATGTGTACCAATAACACTTTGTTTTACAGCACAATAAACCACTCCCATGCCTGATAAAATGTATATATATATATATATTTAGAAAGCTTGTGAGGAAATTATTACTCTATTTTTGTTTTACTTGAATCACTTGTCTGTGTACTTAATAAAGGATTTTCGACTGGAAACAGACTGCCTGCCTTGCTTGGATTACTTTTGAATACTTAGTAATGCTGTACAATTATATATTTTCTATTATTACTTTTTGTTTTGTTTTGTTTTGTTTTGACTTAAGAAGAGTTTACGTTTGCTACTTCTACTACTATTGTCTGATCTGATTAATATACAGTGATTAACTAGAAATATATGGACTGAAAATCTTCCACACAGAGAAGTTTCTTACACTGTTTTTTTTTTTAATTTATTAAATAATGACACACATTTGAGTTTCAGACTTTATATCTTTCAGAAAATGCACGATAGCACAAAACGTGTTAGTCTAGCAACTATCTGATTTTATAACAGCAGTGTTTTAAAATCTGCCCCTATTGTGGGTCCTTTGCCCCCTCCCCATTATTTTAGGATATGTCCAGATTTCTTGCACTAATAGGATGAGAAATATGGAGACTATATCCCTTAAGACAGCATCTGATTGCAGGAGTATGTCACCTATATCATATGTGAAAATGTTTTGTTTACTAAAATTAACTAGGCTACATTTGTTTTTGGATTTAATATGAGACCATTGTCTTTGCACTAATTGTTAACATGGTATAACCCATGTCAGAACAATCATGAGTCAACAGAAGATTGAATTACAGCACCCAGTTTACAATAAAAAAACACACAAAGGAGCCAAAAATTTCGACTGCCAAAAATATCTTTACTGGTGCCTCCTGGTACCTCGGCTACTGCCTTCAAGGGCTAATTGCTCACATCAAATGTAGTCTTTTTATACAAAATGCTTAACTTGACACATTACATTGATCCACTTGACATAAATTACCATTAAAGTGGTAGTGCAAAATATGAAACCTACAACTACAATGTTATACATTCCTGACCCTACCAAAAACACTATGAACATTTAAACATTAAGATTTAATTCCAAAATCATTCCCTTTGGGTACAGAGTGTCAAAATGTATAATAAATTTCATTTACATTCGTAACAGATTAAGGGTAAAAACATCCCCTTGTATGCAATTGGGCTTGGCCAGGACACTAAAGAACAAACTGGCATCAGACCTTCCATGTGCTAAATGAAAATGTTGGGCCACTGAGCTATACATTCGATAATGTCTTACATCCCCCAAATGTTCCATAATATGTTATTAACTGCCCTTTTTGTTTGTCCTATATGCTATCTGGTGGGAGTACAACTGCATCCAATAATGTAAACCATAGGTTCATAGGTTCATACTAAGCTAACTGCCCTTGTGAGCCATTTTAAGCCTAGCCAATTATCCCTTGTGAGACTCAAACCCTGAACTTTGTGTTTGTAAGGCAAGCACCTTAACCATTAGGCCACCCTCCCAACCACCCACATATGCCACAGTTAAACCTATTAACTGTTTTGTAAACTCTATTATTGATTCTGGTGCCATTTCAGTTCTTTACCCTGTTGCATATCTTACATTTTACATTTTCCACATGCATAGCAACCTGTGGAAACTCTCCCAACTTCTAATTTATTCCTGTTTAACAATTCCCTTAAATTCAGGAATCGGCTGTGAGAGAAAGTAATCTTGTCAGGAAACAGACCACTATTATTTTCTACTTCATCTACAGCAATGGGCCAAAACTTAATTACCAACCTCTTCAAGGTCTCTGAGAAAGGAGAAAACTTATTGATGAAGAAAATCCTGTTTTCCTCTTCCATGTTCTCGTGAACCCAGATAGCCCTGTCCCTACTCTTTTCTTCAGTTTCAACATTGGCTACGAGATGAGACCCTCTTACCCTGGATTCACCTCTTTGCAATACCTCTGAACTATATCCTCTACTCAACAACCTGTTTCTCACCTTCACAAATTCACCATCTACTCCTGCCTTGTCAGATATATTATAAACAATTCTCTTGAATTCCTCATAAGGTAAAGAATCCAGTAAATGTGATGGATGCATACTGGTAGCTAAAAATAAATATCTGCCGTTTCCTTATAAAAAGGCCTATAATTAATTTTTTCGGCTTTACCAACATATAATTCCAAATCCAAAAATTGCATAACCACCCTGTGTGTTCTGTAAGTGAAACTAAGACCATATGTGTTTCTTTGTAGGCCCCCAATAAACTCATCAAACTCCTCAACTTTGCCTGACAAATGAATATTAAGTCATCAATGTATCGTTTGTATATAACTTTCTCAGAATAAAAACTGGTATTATGTTAAATAAAAAAATCAGAATTCAATACACAGGAGGTTCAGATTCAAAAGTTTACTAGTGTACACCAGGAGGCAAAAAACCATACAAGTACAGAATTTTGTCTGACATGATGCAGGAAGTACAGAATATTTTATAGTGTTTACATTCAAGTTATGCCCACCTTACTGACATGGTTAGTCACAAGGCATCTACATCACTTTTACTAACAGTATTCTATTCATCTAATAATGCTGATGCAGTACATTAAAAAAAAAACTTTTCCTTTAGATACAATACGGCCTTGCTATCCAGCTGGCCAGTCATAATGTCTTTCTGTAAGATTACTTCTTAAAGGTCTCATATCAGTTCGAATACAATAGTAGATTCAGACTTTAAATTCACCTCTTTGTTCACTGTTTCACTTTCCCACCAGCTGTGTTTTTATCTTTCAGGGAATGTTGTGTAATGAGAAGACTTCATGCATACCGATAGATATAAGAACCAACTATAGACTAGGCACATTTCCTTGTAAGAAATGTTGCATATGTAGATTTATCACCAAACAACAGCACTATGAGGATAGGAAACTGGGTATAATTTTTACTCCTAATTTTTATGCAACGTGTGACACCACTAATGTAATTTATTTAGCCACTTGTAATAGTTGCGAGGCATATTATGTGGGTCTTACCACACGTAGATTTAAAGATCGTGTGTATAACCACATTTATGATATACGCAAAAAGAATGATAATAATGTATTGGCTCGGCACTGTCAGGAGTTTCTGACCCATGAATTTAGTTTTAGGGTGCTTCAGATCTTGCACCCTAATAAACGTGAAGGTGATATATTGGGAACTCTTGAATTGTATGAACTAAGATGGATTTTGACACTTAGGGCACACTTAGAACCTGGTCTTAATACATCAGTTAGCATAAGACCAGCCCTTTTGTAAAATTATACTATTTTTATGGTTAGAATTGTGACAAATGATAGTAATTTTCATGTGGTTACTCTAAGATATATTCACTATGACTCATTATTTATGAATGGGGTATTTTAGAATAACTAAGGATATTTTATATGGCAGAGATGTCATGATTTCTATTTAGATATTTTGTTTTTACACACGCCTTTTTTCCTTTTTCTTTCTTTCCCCACCACGTCCTTGTTGTTGTTCCCTTCTTTTTTTTCTTCATAGTTTCTTTTCTATCCTTTTTTCTTCCCTCCCGCTTCCTTTTTTCTTTTCTTTCCTTCCTTTCTCTTTCGCTCACTTCCCCATACTCCCCACACACCCCCCCCTTTTTGAGATCTTTTTCAGTAGCACTCTCAGTAAACTGTGCGGTGTGATGTTATCCATTGTAAGTAAGGATGCCATATAACTTAATTATATATAAGGGTCTTTAGTTCTTTATTCAATAGAATTTTATCTAACAGTTTTAATAATATTTCTTTGATTAGATTTGATTCTTGGTTTATGCATATCTCCATGTATTATGTTTATATCACATACAAACTTGTGCCTGATGTCAAGCCAGTATAGCGTTGCTATTAGTAACAAGAGTATATATGTTTTTAATTTGCATAACTAATTGAGTTTTTGCCGCCGTTTTGGCTTGTTAAGCAGGGTGTGTTATGTATATATACTGATGCATTTTTTAAAATTGTTATAACCTGAAGAAGCGCACTTGTTAGTGCGTGAAAGCGCTTGTTTTTATCAAATAAAACAGTTCTCATTATCATCGTGGTGGTTCCGGTAATTTGTTGGAATCTTTCAGGGACAAGTTACTACATCAGGAAAGGAAGATTTAATTATTTACAAGGACACGTTATCTTATCAGGAAGGAGCGGAAGATTTACACATTTTAATTTCCTGACCCAGCAGATAATCACTTATGAAAAGCATAACATTAAGCTTGCTGAGCTGGCAGCTGCCAGGGTCAGGGGTCAAAGCACACTTCAGTTTCAGAAGCTACTTGCATTTACACATGAATTTTATCCCTTCTGTTATATGATTAATAGAATAAAATGCATTATAAACTACCTTGCTTTTAAACTAGCATTTCACATATATTTAAATACATATTTTTCTAACATATTATAAACAAACTGACTCTCAAAACAACCCATGAATATAACACCACAAGAAGGGGCATATGATACTCCCATGGCTGTGCCCTCCTTTTATATGAAAATTTGTTTCTCAACCTTGAAGCAATTATTAGTAAGGGAGAATTCTAACAGCTGTAAAATATAATTTCTTCTTGGACCTTCCCCTAACATCTTGTATACTGCTTCCAAATCCTGGATATTGCTAATACTAGTGTAGAAAGCCATCACATCTACATTAGCCCAGTAAAAATCATTGTCCCACTTCATTCCTCCAACAATGTCACAAAATTCCTTACCATTCTTGATATGTGATTCGATTTTCATCATATACATTTTCAAATATGCACCCAAGAATATATCCAAATTTTGGATATATGCCCCCACTCTCGATACTACTGGCCTCCCAGGAGGGGTTTCAAACTCCTATGAATCTTAGGAATGACAAAAAATCTGACAGCCCTAGGGTTCCTGATATGTAACTTCCTTACATCAGAAGGGGAAAAGAATCCTAACCTCTCACCCCTCTCCAATAACTCCAAAAGGGAAGCATTAAATTCTAACACTGGATCATGCTGAAGTCTTTGATATACCTTCTCATCACTTAGTAAAGCCTGGGCCATTTTATTATACCCATCTCTGGATAAAATGACCCAGTTGCCTCCCTTGTTCACTTGAGTAAAAACATAATCCTTGTTAACCATACGCAGTTTTTTGTAAAGCCAGTCATTCATCCTTATTTAAATTACACTCCTTAGTTTTTTTTCAGAAATCTGTGATATTCCCTCCTGATTTGCTTGCATAATACCATTTCAAAAGTGTTAATGGCAGTTGAGGTTCTTATGGGGGCAAAGGAACATGGGGCGCAATGAGTTTACCATATCCTGTTACAAAATGTTCACCTTCACTATCACCTAAACTGTGATTTAATAGACTCTGATCCTCTTCATAACACATATCTATATCAACAAGATCATTTTCATTTATAGAAACGTCTAATATTGAATCATTACTATCACTGTCATTTTCAAAAGACATTTATTTGTAATGTTTTGTTATGAAAAAACATCTTACAATGCAATTTTCTACAAAAATGACCCACTTCTAGCAGTAGGGCTGCCAAACTTGGATAACACGTTAAGATGAATTTCATCCCTTTACTCAATAAATTTTCAATATCCTTATTTAAATTTAAGTCTGACAGATCAACAACATTGTATTGTCCATGTTCCATATACCTTTGAGTGGAAAAATTACTTAAATTAAGATCTCCATTAAGCAATGAGAAACGTCTCTCCAAATTTATTTCCTTTTTCATTTTGTGGTGTTGCCGCCTCCATTGTTGCTTTGCCATCTTTGTCCCCATCCTCTGGTTTACTGTGGGCTGGTATGTTGTTGAGAAGACTCTGCAGCCTCCGTGTTTAAATTTTTGAATTAAATGTTCTTCTTGCTGCTGGATGCTGTCTCTGTGGAAGACACCAAAGAATCTCATGAGACTGGAGATCTGCTCTCTGATTGATTACTATTGGTTCTACCCTGCCTTGGTTTACATTGCCATAGGAACACTAAATTATTCTGGTAATCCCTGATGTCTCACCCAAGCTTTCTCTTTTTGCATTGAATAATATCCAGTTCAATTTTTCCCACCTTTGACAAAAATATTCTCAGCAGTTGTCACACTGAGAGCATACTGCAAATGCAAAATATCAGCTCGCACTTTTTCACTTACCCTTTGATTCTGATTCACCAAAACCCTCAACCAACCAAGGGTACAAGTAAGTGAAACAATTTTCCATTCCTCAAGCAAATCTGTTTCATCCTACATAAATTCAAAGGCAGGCAAATAGTCCACCCTTAAGCCACGTGGAGTTAAATTCAAGGCTATATACTTCTCGAGTAATCAAGTATCATAAAAGAGTGTCAACTCCTTTATTAAAAATTTCTGAAGTCTCTCAAAGTCAGTTTCACAGGACTCACTGCGGTCAGCAGTCCAAGGATCACCCACAGCATATCTTGCTTCCCTTTCCTTCCAAAAATTGGCAAAGCTGAACTAGCCACACTCAGGTTGCATATTGGACATCGCAGTCCCCGTTGAGGCTCCTGCTGCCATGATAAAACATAAATAACCAAATGAAAATAATAAAAAAACACACAAAGGAGCCAAAAATTTCGACTGCCAAAAAAATCGCTTTACTGGTGCCTCTTGGTACCTTGGTTACTGCCTTCAGGGGATAATTGCTCACACCAAATGCAGTCATTTTATAAAAATGCTTAACTGACACATTACCAGCTGTGGTGGTACAGCGGTAGCATTGTTGCCTCACAGCAAGAGGTTCTCCTGTTCGATTCATGGCTGGAGTGCCTTCTGTGTGGACTCTGCATGTCCTCCCTGCAGTCGAGTGGTCTCTGAAAGACATGCGAGAATGGGCGTGCCTTCGCTGAAGGTTGGGCATCGGGCTGGCAACTCGGCACCATAAAAAAAAATCTACTGCCAATCATTAGCGGACCGGAGTTCCACTGTGGTGACCCCTAACTGGGAAAAGCCAAAAAGAAAAACAACAACATTGATCCACTTGACATAGATTACCATTAAAGTGCTAGCGCAAAATATGAAACCCACAACTACAATGTTATACATTCCTGTCCCTAAGAAAAACATTATGAACATTTAAAGATTAAGATTTAATTCCAGATTCATTCCCTTTGGGTACAGAGCGTCAGAAAACAGATTTTTAAAACATCCACATTTTTATTGTTCTTTATAGGTCAATACGTCATTCCTAGGCTAATGGCACAACAGCCTTTAGAAGCCTAGTCAATAATACCTAGGATATGACAGTATTTATTTTATTTCCCCAGATATGGGATGAGGTAGTATCAGGGTTACACATGGTATACTTTATCTTATGCTTATAAAAAGCATAATTCAAGTTCATTTTATGTATCTATAGTTATTCATTCTTAAAATGTTTCAATTTTCATTACTTGAGAAAGTTCTATTAAATCCTAGGGCTGGACCCTGGGAAACTGTATTAGAATCCAAGGAATTGTTTGGGCAGCTGAAGCTTAATACACAGCACCTTTATATAAGTATAAAACTATGTTATTTAATAGTTTGATGTATACCTATAATTACCAAATAGTTGCACCGTAATTCACTCTATAACACAGTAATATAAAATGACACTTGTAATGTGGTATAATACATACCTATTATACTAATATTTTTAACTAACCATTCTAAACCGTGTCCGCTTTTAAGACAACAAACTATTAATGGATATTCTTGTGTGGCGTTAAGTAATATTTGCCAATATGTTTCCTTATATTCTGGGAAACTAGACCAAGTCCCTCCATGTTCCTGTCTGATTACTTTTTCCAAAACACAAAAAAAAAACATTTCTCAAACTTTGGACATGTCAGACTAAGCCTGCACAGGGCATTTGACTTATCATGCTTTTGATTGCATAGGTGTGGTGGTATACCCTTTTCCTTAAGTGACTCTCTGTTTTCCCTATGGTAGAGTCAGTATGTCAGGCCACAAAAATCACCCCCTTTTTGTTACAATTGTACTTTTCCTGTATTGGTGATACCCTGTCAAAATTTCCAGTAACAATCTTTCTGGTCTCATAAATGTATTTACATTCCTTACAAGCATTACACTTACTCATCATCCCTTTCAAGACATGTCTATTTTTATTTCTCTCAAAAGTGTGTTTCATGTTCATACCCCTTCTAAAAAAATACTTTTGGTGTTTTTCCGAATTTCTCAGTTAAACCAAATGCTCCAAATACTCCACTCCAGTTCTTTTCAACAATCTGTCTAATACTGGGGGGGTAATGGTTGTATGTAAACACACCAGAGGTGGAATTCTCTTCTTTGTTGTTCTCAACAATATCACTAGCGGGGTTCCTCAAAAGGGGGGGGTGTATGAATCAGACCTATTTCCTAACATGTATGTTACTTGTCTATCTGTTAAGGGAACAGGGTTACCCCTTGCCTTAAACATTTCTTTCAAGTTAAGCACTTGAATTTCTAGTTGGTGTTCCTCAGTTATTAACCTGGACAGTCTTATCATCTGTCCTTTCACCAAATTTATTTTTTGCCAGAAAGGGTGATTACTTTCAAAATGTAGGAAAATGTTTGAGTGTGTTGGTTTCATATAAATGGATGACTTAAAACAATTTTCTTTTCTACTCTTGTAAATGTGGACATCAAAATAATTACAACCTTCCACATCCATACTACTTGTAGATGATAAGAAATCAGTGGTGTTAATGTAACTTACAAACTGTGGGATTTCATCAGTCCCACCCTCCCACAAAATCAAAACATCATCCGGAAACCTGTAATATCTCTAGATATATTTCTTGAAGTCTAAGTTTGAAAATAAATCTAGTTTCCCAGAACCATAGCACCATATTTGTAAATAGCGGGGCTACTGCCACCCCCATTGTTACCCCTCGGGTTCATTTAAAATATTCTCTTTGGAACCAAATAAAATTGTTTTTTAGTACCAACTCTATAAGGGTAGTCAAAACATAAATTGAATCTTTTGAAATGTTAGTACCCATGTTCAGGGCTTCTTGGAAGTATTCCATCCTCTCTTCGTGTGGGATGGTCATAAATAAATCTTTGATGTCAGTATTAAATAATATTCTTCTTGAACTCACTCCTGGCTAAACATCTCAACAAATGCCATGAATCTTTCAGTACATGATCCTTCCCCCTTAAAAAATTCCTTAAGGTAGTGGTCCACCATTTTGTCTATAGGCTCAGTCTTTGAACCTCTCGCCACAACTATAGGTCTCATTGGTGGGCTTCCAACTAATTTGTGAATTTTAGGAATCCCAAAAAAGGAAGGAATCAGGGGGTTCTCCATGTTTAGATACTTTGTTTCTGCTTCACTAAAATTATATTCTTGAAATAGTTCTTCTAGCACCAAATCAATCTTATGGTTGACGGTGTTTATCTCATTAAGTGAAGCTATTGTAAAAAATTCACTGTTATTTAAGAAATGGAACATTTTAGTATTATAATCATGCTGTTCCATGATAACAACTACCCCTTTTATCTGGTTTCATAATACTCATAGTATTGTTGTCAATGAGTTCAAATAATGCTTCTGATTTTTCACTACTGAGGTTATTACACATAAATTTACCTCTGTTGTTGTGCAGGGCTCTGATGTCAAATTCACTCAGTTTCTCAAATAACACTACTGAGGGTAGTAACGGGCGGTTGTATGCACTTTTCCTACAAAGCTGCACGCAATCTTCCTTGTTCTCCTTCCCATTATCCAACAAGTTCAAGGTAATGTTTCTTTCAAAAACATTTAAGTCTAAAATGTTGTTAACACATTACCTTTCTTATGTGGTACAAAGTTAAAAACTTTTGAAAACAACTTTCCATGTATTTCATCGATAATCAAATTACTGTAATTATAAATTTTAAGTCCTTCAAATTCAAACATAATATTTGAACAGTCATTGTTGGAAAAGTCTCTGTTACAGTCTGTTACCTCTGATGGTACAGTGATAATCTCCCTTTCTTCTTCGTCTGAGCTGCACCCTGTCATCGATAACCATGTCTGTTCTGCCCATTGTACTGTTGTGTCCGTGCACTATTCTTGTTCCTTAACATTTCCGATCTTCTCGGAAGGCGGAAAAAATCCCGCTAGATGTTCTCTTCCTGGTCACAAAACACCTCCAATTCCTCAGTTCCCATTGGCTCCTGTTCTACAGCTAACTCATCCGTTTCCACAAAAGACACCCTCTGGTTTTTGCTGCCCTTTGGTAATGGATAAGCCTTCTTTTGTTCTTACTCCTCCTGGTCCCATTTCAGCTTCTTCTTTCTTTTTTTGATATAATCCATGTGCTGTTCTATCCAAGGGAAAATATTCTTGTAAAACCCTTATAGGTTCATATATTAGTACTAAGCTAACTGCCCTTGCAAGCCATTTTAAGCCTAGCCAATTATCCCTTGTGAGACTCAAACCCTGCACCTTGTGTTTGTAAGGCAAACACCTTAACCATTAGGCCACCCTCCCAACTTATTTCATTATTATTGAAAAGGGTATCCATAATAACTTCCTTCTGGGTCAAAATAATTTCTTCTTTTAATGTTGTTGTTCTCCATTGGTTATCCTTGATCAATAGCTTCATGAAGTCAAGACTTGTATGGTCAAAATGTTTAAGCACTTTGTGGTGTAATAAATATCCATTATGGATATTGTTAGGAACTTACAGATTTTCAGCCCTTTTGGGACTTGTTCTAGTCTAATAATCTTCAAAATAAAGATTGTCCAACTGTAGTCCCCTGTACTTTTTTAATAGCTTCTCCAATTTGTAAGTTTTCTGCCTGAATGTTATTAATGGTTCTTACCTTAAACTTGCATGTCCCTTAAAATGTATGCCCATTTGCACCAATTCTTTATTTAACCAAGTTATAAATTCTCTGTCACTCACAGGAAGTGGGGCACTGACCGCCATTTGTTCTGCCCTTGCCACCAGCTGCTGTCCAATTGGAGGAGTTAGTCTGGCCAACACCTCCAAATACAGAGCCTGAGAATAATTGCTTGCCTTATTCAAGGTAGAATTAAAGTTACTGTTTAAGTTTTTGTCATTAAACATCTTCCTTCCTGTTCTCACCTCTCCTGGGTTCTGGGAAAATGCTAAATCCACTTTAGCATTGATTTGGGTCAACAGCACTATCAGCTGGGTCAAGCTGCTACTGTCTTTGTTTTGGTTAGGTGCAGAACCAACTGCCGAACTCTTCTCTCCCTCACTGTCCATGACTGGTAAAATGCCTTGTTTTTCAATCAAATCCAACCACACAAGCTGGATCATATCTCATAGCTGCAGGAAGGACACTGCTACAAATGCTCAGCAATAATCGAAAACCACGTATGAAAAGACGCAAACCAAAACCAATGCAAAGCCTCACTGCTGAACCCAAAACCAGGACACTGTAGTGATTGAATAAGTGCTTTCACTGCTGAACCCAAAACCAGGACACTGTAGTGATTGAATAAGTGCTTTCACTGCTGAACCCAAAACCAGGACACTGTAGTGATTGAATAAGTGCTTTCACTGCTGAACACAAAACCAGGACACTGTAGTGATTGAATAAGTGCTTTCACTGCTGAACACAAAACTAGGACACTGTAGTGATTGAATAAGTGCTTTCACTGCTGAACCCAAAACCAGGACACTGTAGTGATTGAGTGCTTTCACTGCTGAACACAAAACCAGGACACTGTAGTGACTGAATAAGTGCTTTCACTGCTGAACACAAAACCAGGGCACTGTAGTGATTGAATAAGTGCTTTCACTGCTGAACACAAAACCAGGGCACTGTAGTGACTGAATAAGTGCTTTCACTGCTGAACCCAAAACTAGGACACTGTAGTGATTGAATAAGTGCTTTCACTGCTGAACCCAAAACCAGGACACTGTAGTGATTGAATAAGTGCTTTTACTTCTGAACCCAAAACCAGGACACTGTAGTGATTGAATAAGTGCTTTCACTGCTGAACCCAAAACCGGGACACTGTAGTGATTGAATAAGTGCTTTCACTGCTGAACCCAAAACCGGGACACTGTAGTGATTGAATAAGTGCTTTCACTGCTGAACCCAAAACCGGGACACTGTAGTGATTGAATAAGTGCTTTCACTGCTGAACCCAAAACCGGGACACTGTAGTGATTGAATAAGTGCTTTCACTGCTGAACCCAAAACCGGGACACTGTAGTGATTGAATAAGTGCTTTCACTACTGAACCCAAAACCGGGACACTGTAGTGATTGAATAAGTGCTTTCACTGCTGAACCCAAAACCGGGACACTGTAGTGATTGAATAAGTGCTTTCACTGCTGAACCCAAAACCTGGACACTGTAGTGATTGAATAAGTGCTTTCACTGCTGAACCCAAAACCAGGACACTGTAGTGATTGAATAAGTGCCTTCACTGCTGAACCCAAAACCAGGACACTGTAGTGATTGAATAAGTACTTTCACTGCTGAACCCAAAACCAGGACACTGCAGTGATTGAATAAGTGCTTTCACTGCTGAACCCAAAACCAGAACACTGCAGTGATTGAATAAGTGCTTTCACTGCTGAACCCAAAACCAGGACACTGTAGTGATTGAATAAGTGCTTTCACTGCTGAACCCAAAACCAGGACACTGTAGTGATTGAATAAGTGCTTTCACTGCTGAACCCAATACCAGGACACTGTAATGATTGAATAAGTGCTTTCACTGCTGAACCCAAAACCAGGACACTGTAGTGATTGAATAAGTGCTTTCACTGCTGAACCCAAAACCAGGACACTGTAGTGATTGAATAAGTGCTTTCACTGCTGAACCCAAAACCAGGACACTGTAGTGATTGAATAAGTGCTTTCACTGCTGAACCCAAAACCAGGACACTGTAGTGATTGAATAAGTGCTTTCACTGCTGAACCCAAAACCAGGACACTGTAGTGATTGAATAAGTGCTTTCACTGCTGAACCCAAAACCAGGACACTGTAGTGATTTAATAAATGCTTTCATTCCTCTCATTTCTCTGAGTGGCATGTCATCGGACCGTGGCACCATATGTACATCCTTCTTTTATAACAATCCTAATTAGCAGCAACCAATGAATATCCACCAATAGCACAGTTGTAAAAATAGTACAAAACAAATGCATAAAATACAATACAGATAAAACTCCTACCAAACAGTTAATGATGTAGTCACGTAACACTTTTATACTAAAACCCCACTGTATAACCCCAAAATACCTACGAATACTAGAATGTATACAAGTATAAAACTATGTTATTTAATAATTTGATGTATACCTATAATTACCAAATAGTTGCACCTTAGTTCAGTCTGTACCACAGTAATATAAAATGATCGGTCTACTACCAGAAATTGAAATTATACTATTTCGAAATCCAGTAGTAGATGCCCAGTAACGCGAAAGTGCACTTCACTGAATGTGCACTTTCATGAACACCACTTGAGTGAATGGTTAAGGACATTAGGGTTAGGGCTTGGGTTAAGGACAGTGGATAGCTAGTAGGACTATCCACTATCCTTAACCCAAGCCCTAACCCTAAGGTCCATGACTACCGCACCACAGTGGACGAAATTGTATGTCCTCCATGGTTCAGTAGTCACGCACCTATGTCCTCCACTATGATGCAGTAGTCACGGATCTTAGGGTTAGGGCTTGGGTTAAGGATAGTGGATAGCTAGTAGGGCTATCCACTATCCTTAACCCAAGCTCTAACCCTAAGGTCCGTGACTACCGCACCACAGCAGAGGACATTGCCCGTTCGTTTTAGTGGTGTTCGCGAAAGTGCACTTTTGGTGAAGTGCACTTTCGCGTTAGTGGGCATCAACTACTGGATTTCAAAATAGTGTATTTTCGATCTCCGGTAGTAGACCCAAAATGACATCTATAGAGTGAACTACGGTTATATAACATATAATTATTTACAAAATTCCAGCTAGCTGTGCTGGCAGTACCTCCTTTCGTCATACTCATTTTAACAATGCACATGTATCCTACTGTCAAGCAGCTTAAAGAACTAAAATGTAAGACTATCATAACCCTTAGCATTATTTACAATTTCAGCACATTCTTTGAAGATCCGCAGCACTGCTGTATCGTTACTTTTAGCCTAGATTCTGACTTAGAGATGTTCAGGCATAATCCCACGGATGGTAGCTTTGCACCATTAGCTCCTCAGCCAAGCACATAGATTCATAGGTAGGTACTAGGCTATTGGCCCTAAGACCTATATAAGCCTAGCCAAAAAGGTACCCTGGCTTTCGCCACCCAAGAAAATAATTTTCCTGTGCCCCTGTCGAGCAGAGTCACAGAAGTGATCCCCGGGATGAATTTCCTATTTCCCATCCAATCATCAAGATTTTTCTTGAAGAGTGAAAAGAGGAGTTTTGTTTGATATAGTAGGTAGTTTGTTCCAGAGTATGGAAAGTCTCTGGGACAGGAATCTATCCCTCCAGCATGTTCTGTTTATCGTGCTGGCAAGGTTTAAGTCCCCTAGAGCATGTAGCTTGGAGGGATTTGGATTTCTTTAAGTGAAGCATATCCAACAGCACTGGATTTGACATAGCTTTGTATGTTAGGCAGAGATCGCCTCTGAGTAGGCGATATGCGATGGAGTAAAGCTAGAGTTTTTCAAGACGGTCTGCATAGGGCATCTGTTTGAGGCCAGTAATCCTCTTTGTGAGGTATTTCTGCAGCCTTTCCAGTTGTTGTAGATGTCTTGTGAGGTACATACCAGAAGGGGCATTGTGCTCTATAATGGGTCTAATGACCAATGCGTAGAGAGGAACAATAACCTCTTATTTCCCTGGATAAGAAACCTTTTGTGATAAGGTGTTGGACATAGAAGGATTTCCTGACAACTGTGGCAATGTGATTATCAAAGGAGAGACTACTGTCCACCTGTGTCCCAAGGTCTCTTATCACACTTTCAGTGTTAAGTAGACTACCACCTATGTGGTAGCTCATGGGTACAGAGTTTTTACCAAAGGACATGACAATGCATTTTTTGGCATTGAGCTTGAGGCCATGGCTTTGACACCCGGCATCTGTCTCTGTGAGGCCCTTTTGTAGGATGTCCACATCATTAGGAGTTTCGATTATGGCTCCTAGTTTGCAGTCATCTGCGAACTTCATTAGCCAAAGACCTTCTGTGTTAGCCTGTACTTCAGAAAAGTAGATACCAAACAGGAGAGGACCCCGGACTGAACCCTGTGGTACTCCACTTGTCACTGGACTGAAGTCGGATTTGGAATCTGCTACTTTCAAAGTGTGGGCTCTGTCAGTGAGCCAGTTGGCAACCCATCTTGTGAAATAGGGATTTCTACCTAGTTTAGTGAGTTTATCTATAATTCTACAGTGGGGGATGGTGTCAAAAGCCATGGCGAGATCTAGATAGGCTGTGTGAACCACATTACCCTTGTCTATGGCTTTGGTGACTGCTTCAAAGAAGTCTATCAGGTTTAGGAGACATGATCTGCCTTTTACAAACCTGAACTGAGTGGGGTCCAGAGTTTAGAGATTACCAATGTCTTTGTTGATAAGTTCCATGATGATACATTCCATGGCCTTACAGACCAGGCTCATTAGGCTAATGGGGCAGTAGTTCCTGGGGTCCATGGTGGCTCCCCCTTTGTGGAGTGGAATAACCATCGCTGTACGGCGTTCAGTGGCCACAAAGCCTAGGGTGAGGCTATGATTGAACATGGTGCTTATGTGGGGTGCCAGTTCATTCTGCAGTTCATGTAGAATGCAGCCTAGGATGTTGTCATGCCCTATTGGTGCTGTGTTCTTGGCTTTGGAGAGTATGTTTTTTACCTGTGCAGCCGTGATTACAGGAACTTTGCATTCTTCCGATATAGAGATGGGCCCTTTAGGGCATGAAGGGGGTAAAGTTAGCACTGAACCGATCTGCCAGAATGTTGGCAATATCAGTTGGTTCTGTATATTTAGTGTCACAGAACAGATCTGAGTGTTGCCATTGAGATTCTTGAAATAGATATAGAATGCTTTGTGGCTGTCTTTAGAATCAGTGGCGATTTTATTTTCATAACTAGTTTTGGAGGATTTTATGAGGAATCTCAGCTTCTTACTGAGGCTAACCAGGGAGTTCCTCCAATCATGGGATTTTACTCTTTTTTTGAAACAGTTTCTTTCTTCTGTGGTAGAGTTTGTTTATGGCTGGGGATCACCAGATTGGCTTCCTTGTTTTGGAGGATACCATCGTGGTTCTGTTAGGGATAGCACAATCCATGCACTTGTGTAAGTGCTTATAAAGTGCATTTCTGTAGGGTTCAGCAGTTGTACCTCTATTGTCCATCTGCATGGGTGTCGTGAAATTTGCCACTACTGTCTTAAGAAGCGTGAAGTTGGCTTTGGAGAAATTTTTTACGGTGGTTTCCCCAATGGGGGATGGGGCAGGATGTGGATGTCTAGGGTGAATAGCTTGTGGTCGGATCTGCCCAACAAGGAATTGACCTCTGGTGTGGAACACCAGTCACCCATGTTGGTAATGACCAGGTCTAGGATACTGCTGTCTTTGGTGGGGGTGTGGATAAGTTGATCCAAGGCATTGTAATTTATGAATTCCAGAAAACGTTGAACAAAAGAGTTGGTACATGAGTAGTTTTCCCAATAAAAAGCTAACAACTGAGCCCTGTTCCAGCAGTCTTCTATCAGACAAGTTCTAACTGCACACTCCTGCCACTAGGGTGCAGGGGAACCTTCTCCAAAAAAAAAGATGGTCTAGATTAGTGCTCAAGTTATACAAACAAAGCTAGATTCAGCAGGTCTGAATTTAGTCTATGCTACAGCAAACAAGGCGTATCAATTTCAGAAATAAACAGTTCAAATAAGCAGACACATTAAGCCTTTAACCAGAAACTCCCAGCTCAGAAGGGCAGAATCTACCCTCTCCTCCCACATGAGTGCAGACCACACCTTCTTAATGTAAAACAACTTGCCCAAAGCCCAAGTTTTTAAACCAGAACTAATACACTTTTAGAATAACAGACACTAAGCCTTCAATCAGCAATTCCCAACTTAGAAGGATCTAAGCTACCTGTCCTGCCACAACAGTGCAGACCACAAACCTTCTTAATGTAAAAAAACTGGTCTGGAGCCCAAGTGCTTAAACCAAAGGCTTAGAGTAACAGTTACAATTTAATCAGGCTACTACAAAGCAGTAATAAATGAAGCAGAATAAATACAATTGAGTACTTTTAAGAAGAGGCAAAAGCAAAATAAAATGCAATTTATTTTTAGTAAAGTCCAAGGAGAGAGGAAAGAGGAGCAGAAGAAAAATTCAAGTTTAAGAACCTAAGTGGGTTGGCCTTCTCAAATGTTCTCTCTGTATTAAGTAGAGCGAACACCAGACTGGGAGGGGTGTCCCAGATCAAATTTACAGTAGGGGCGGGCAACTGAAAAGCCACCAACTATAACAACACCACAAGAATAGAGAGGGGGAGGGTAAAAACCAGTTTCAGGACAGATGAGAAGCAGAAAACAATACCAGAAAATATATACAATAATTCAGTCAGGCAAAATTAAGACAATGCAGAACTCTGAAAGGTTAAAATGCCAATAAATATACTTATCAAGCAGCGATATATTTCCAGATTGTTTGAGAATCACACTTCAGCCAGAACACCAGGAGTTTTCAACAGTGTCTGCAGGAATTTACAAGCAGAAACTATTTTTAAATCAGCAAGCCTTGAAGCAATCAGATAACACAAAAGTTGTTAGACCAGTTTTATTAACTTCACCACAGGAATGGGGGAAGTAGTTTCAGGTTAGATGAGAAACAGAAAACAATGCCAGAAAATATATATAATAATTCAGTCATGCAAAATTAAGACAATGCAGAACTCTGAAAGGTTAAAATGCCAAAAAATATACTTATCAATCAGTGATATATTTCCAGATTGTTTGAAAATCACACTTCGGCCAGAACACCAGGAGTTTCCAACAGTGTAAATGTCTGAACCTGCAGTTCCTCTTGTACTGAGCAGGACTATTATCACAACACATCATCAGTGGGGTAAAACTAACCTGTCTCACAACGGTCTCACCCCAGCTCACGTTCCCTATTGGTGGGTGAACAAACCAACACTTGGTGAATTCTGCTTGACAATGATAGGAAGAGCCGACATTGAAGGATGTTCTTGTTATTGAAGCAAATGATTAAACTTTATAATATTCCAACTTAACATCTTAGTCAAGTAGACATTTGTATATATGTATGTCCACAATGTCTTAATCAGACTACATTCAACCTGGCTGCTTACAAATCTTTTACAACAAATACTTCAGCTATAAGTGATATAACAGTATCCTAATACATTGTCCTATTTACAATGTTTACAGACATTTACAGGATAAATTGTATCCTACTGACTAAAAGTATAACCACCCCTATAAAACATACAGCAGGCATTATCCAGAATCCTGTATCTTGTCCCATTTTTAAACACTATTCAGTCCTATTTTCAAATTATTAATGGTCCATCTTTTATTTAAAAAATTCTGACAAGTTAAAATATCTTAGACTATATTAGTTGGGGGTCTACTGGCCATGTTATCCACATATAACCAAAAATTACTGTTTATATGCATGTCACCATGTTATTGATTCTTACCCACCATCCTATAACTGTCATTCAGAATGGAGGCACAATGTAGTCAGACCAGTTACATTATGACAACTTCATGTTGGAATTTAAACATTGTTTCCCCATCACTCCTTTATGCAGTTAATAACTACAATTTTCTGAGAACAATGAAACTCTCTATTTGAGCAGTTCTGGAATCAACCAAAGGAAAGAAAATCTCTATCTTCAACTCAAAGTTCTTTACATGCATCCCCCAGCCTCATGTATAAATACACACATAATCCATTTTGTAACAATCCATTCTTTTCAGACTTCAGTTTACAGCATTCGTTTCATATTATAGTTCATTGTAATGAATTTGTACATCTTTAGCTATAGGTTTGCAATGCTAGTTCTTTTTCACATTGCTAGCAGTTTTTACATTTCAAATGTAAATTGTCATATTAACTCAATTCAAGACTTGAAGAAGATAAACTTATCACATGAACCACATTGTTATCACAAGAGACATTTAGAGTGAACATTGAACAAGTTTACTAAGGCTGGAGAGTCTAGAGTGCTGGTCAGAGACAATGAGAAGATAGGAAAGCACTAAATAATTTTACATCTGTTAGCAGATTTATTATTTCTTAACTTTATTGAAAAATGTAATAAAAGCTTTATGTGGATCTGTGTTAGGACATTTTGTCACTACCTTTGAAATTAAAATTAGACAAGTTAAAACTAAGTAAAGAGAATATTAGAAAGCATTAAATTATTTTAAATCAATTGAAAAATGTATTAATTGTTACTTTATTGCTCTCCAGGCCAATCATTTTATGTATTCCCCATGATCATATGGAGGCTAAACTTGGAGATTACATCATTTGGACAGCCGTCATGGTGATTTGTGATTTTGTTCTTTATTTAGCACTAACATCTCCAAATGTACTCAGCATTACCACAGGGAAGGGTACATGCAATGGACTGACCGTGAAGTAAGTTTCTTCACTTTATGTTATCCCTTACAAGAGCTGCACACATTTGTTGCCTTGAAGTAGTTCATAGCATCTGACTTAAACTGAAGAGATGGATCTTAAATATTAAATGGGTGTAAATTCCAAAGTTGGACTGCGATAAGAGAACAATTTTGTGAAACAATGCAAAGTAAACAGCAGAAAATTTTAATTCAGAAGACTGTAGGCTATAGGTAGATGTTTTGAGTTTAAGGTGGGATGGATAGTGACTGTGGTAGCAGATCTTATGAATTTCTTCAATTGACAAAGGAGGTCATCCCTATATAAATACAATTTGGGGTCACATTTGGGCTGCACAGCTGAGCTTATACGGACCCTAGTAGTCGTTAGCCTAGCATATACCTATGAAGCTATAAGGCCATAGTGATTTGTGAAATATTTTGGAGACTGGCTTTATCAAGTGATGGCATAGTTCTATTCAGAGTATGATGACTGACCCATGAAACTGCTGATTTTATTATATAAAGCTTGAAACATTGTACAAATAATAGAAGCATCAAATAGTGCAATATTAGACACATAATGTAGGCTTTTCAATCTGTAGTGTGTTTTGTGTTTCTTTAAATAGGGTAGTTAATTTAAATGTCTAAGGTAAGATTCTGTATTCAATGTTTCTCTCAGTTTAAAAAAAATGAAAATGTATAGAGATCACTTTGATCAACATTATTATTCATATACTTAAACTTTGCTTTAAGGCAGATATTTTTTTTTAATTTAATTATTTATTTATTTAATTATTTAACATTTGTTAACTGGGAAAGTCCAACTTGGAACAAAGCTAATTTTCTGTGGTGGCCGGGGGAGAAACACTCCAGATGCATGTCTTTTATTAAACTTTTTGGTGCAGTACTTGTTTTATGAACCTATCAAACCTTCAGGTACTATAGCTTTAATGTGTGACTTCTGTATGTTAATGATTACTAACCTATATTTTTCCAGCACTGGTGTATCATAAATCGCTTTCTCAATCATGTTAGATCAAACATTTCTAAGTGTTTTCTACTACAAGAAATTAAATTATAGGAGATCAGAAAGTCTCTGTCTTTTAAGCCCCTCCCTCCAGTGCAGCTCGAGCAGCTTGTATGGTGACAATGGCTGTACCCTGAGCCTTTTGACACAATCAAATTATAACCTGTCAGTTCAAGTGAATGGTTGCATCACTACGACCATAAGTTTTACTAAAGAAGTGTAGCTGGTTTGACAAAATCCATTGTTTATAGTGATAGCATTTATAAGATTCCAGTTCTTAAGCTGTAGTTTGTAAATTATAATACCCACAGTAAATATTGTTTGTGACTTTCGGCTTTTCCCAGTTAGGGGTCACCACAGTAGAACTCCGGTCTGCTAATGATTGGTAGTTGATTTTTATGTGCCAAGTTACCAGCCCTGACGCACAGCCTTCAACGAAGGTACACCCATTCACACGTCTCCATGCAGAAGATGCTCTAGCTGTGAATCGAACCGGACAGCTTCTTACTGTGAGGCGGCAGCGCTACCGCAGCACCACCACCGCGGATACCCACAGTAAATATTAATGTTTGTAATTCTTTTTTTTAACAACTACCTTAAAAACACTCAGGCTGCATGGATATTGCCATCAACACGTTGCTCATCCTTTTGCTTTCACATGAGCCTAAGCAGCTTTGTCTGTGTTGCTTGTCTGTGTAAATAATGAGCATTTAATATTTCTTTAACATTACTGTACTGATGTTGTGTGAATGCAGCTATGATGACATTTTCAATAGCTTGTATGTAGTACAGTTTAGCAATTATCAATGGTCGTATGACTAGGCAATATTAGACACATGGCGGCATTGTTAAGCTGACCCTATAGAAACATAATGATGTGCTACTAAGGCTTATAAATAAGCAAGACAGCAGCAATAAATCTAACTACATGTTGACATGAGTACTTACCCCCTGGACTTTTCCTTCAGGGGCAACTCTTGCTGGTATGAGGAAAGTACATCATTTTATACATTTCAGTGAAATGTACTGCTTAATACAGCTGTAAATATACAAGACCTTTGAGATAAGATTTATTAAGCTGTGTCTGAACAGAATGTAGATAAAGATTAATGGCCATCTTTGGCCACAGTACAAATGTTATAACTCTATGCTTGATGGAACAGCTTACATCAGGACATGAAATGGTTGAAAAAGTAAATTAAACCAAAACACTGCATGCTTTAGCAGGAAACAGGACATGCTTCTGAAAAAATTGTCAAAAACGCTAGCAGCAGGTAAAGACCTCCCAAAAAGAAATTCACAAATGAATCCTATCCCATATCTGTTACCAATAATACAATAATGACTGCTCTCATACCTTAGTAGCAGCTGAACTTTTTTGCAATTATTTCTGCAGTCTTTTACCCAGCTTTAAGTAATATTCAAGTACTTTCCTTGGCTATTTTCATTTTGACCTTAAGTCATCTATATTAACTCTAGCACTATTCATAATCTTTACTTCCAAGAGATGTGTACCCAAACTAGAAAATTACCAGCCTGTTGTAAAGTAGTTGCTGGTGGCCTGTTCCCCCATTCCTGTCACCTACATGACTAATGTATATTGTACCATTGGAGTCTGCCCTGGAAGCAAGCCATACTTAGAATACAAACTGCAGTCTCCAAAAAAGATTAACAGACTTGGTCCAGCAAGATTAAAGGTGCCAGTAGAAGTAGCTGTGACAGGAGACAAATAGTACAATTAAAGGTGTCCAGCAGGTTAGTTTAAGCAAAAAATTGTTGGCCTTTGGGCAGTATGGCAACCAGTTGTAGTGACTATTCACGTAACAGTTTCTGAATAAGCTTCATTGCTCATTCAGTCAGTAATTTAATTTCACTTGCTTACTTGACTATGGAATGTATTGCTTACTGCAGTCCTGTTACCTTTCTAGAAATGCCTGTCCTTTAATGCCATTCTATCTGACCTGTTTAAAATGGGACATCCAAATAAATAAACAAGAATATCTGTTCTTGGACTTCCTTTCTCTCTAACTGCCTCTAAGAGTACTCGTCTGAATGCCTGGAAAGATTCCAGGCTGCCCCAGGTTGAATGTATCTGCTGTAAGATACTTATAAGACAAATTACCAAGTTTAGGTAACTTTGTCTTATTGCACTTCCCATCAGAACCAAAGCAGTTCCTTGATTGATTCACTATCTGAAGTCTCTACTGTAGCAATTATTTCTGCAGTCTCATACCCATCTTTAAGTAATATTCAAGCACCGCCCTTCGACTACTTTCATTTTCACCTTAAGTCATCTTTATTAATTCTCACACTGTTCATAGTCTTGGCAGTGCAGTGGTGCAATAGTTAACGTTGTCATCTCACAGCAATAAGTCCTCTGGTTTGATTCTCGGCCTGGGGTACCTTCTGTGCATAGTCTGCATGTCCTCCCTGTGTTCATGTGGGTTTCCTCCCACATTCCAAAGACATGCATCTGGAGTGTTTCTCCCCGGGCCTCCACTGAAAATAGGCTCTGTCCTAGTTGGACTTCCGCAGTCAGCAAATGTTAAATAAATACTTAGGGCTCCATGCACTGACTGGATGGGGAGCCACATCTAAAGCCTGCTTGAAAAGCTTTCTGTTTTCTTAACCTGCAGTCATAAAACCTCCTGTAAGTTCTTATAAGGAGAGCTGCTGTTTAGTAAAAGAGCAATTTATTTTTTGCATGCATTTTACTAAGTGCCTTCAACCTCTTCTTAATTGTGTAAAATGCCAGTCTTCTGGGGCCCTCCCAACCAGCTTGTCTAATGCAGGAAATTAACAAAAAAAAAAAAAAAAACAATAAATAAATAAGTAGGAATAATCATTCCTGGTCTTCAATCCTTAGGATATTTGCTTAGGTCCTAACTGCCTGTGGTGAATATGCATGTGATCTCGGCCACCTATGAGAGTGCCTGCACAGTGAGGGATGACTTCATTCCTACACATTCAATGATGAAAATTAAACTGTGTCAGTGATACAACAGATAGCGCACTCCCTTTCATGCAGAAGGCTGTGGGTTCTATTCCCACACCTGGTAGATTGATTACTGGCACTGCAGTGCATAAGGAGTTTGCTGCACTCCTCAGAGTGCCGACCTTCAGATGAGATAGTAAATATACTGAGGTGCCATCTGTCCGAGTTGGTGGTAGCTCAGGTTTATATAGAAGATCCCATGGCACCTATAAAAAAACAGGGGAAGTTCCCTGATGCTCTGGCCAAATATCACCCTGGAGCATAACTGCCAGATCAACTTTCCCCTGAAAAGAGGCTAATAGCCTTGTGGGACTAACCTGGTCAACAAAGGATCAATAACAAAAAATTCTCTGGTGGTTTTCTCTCTAATTTAAAATGATGTTGGACTTTACTGCATCATTTACATCTGAATGCAGCTCTTAAAGCTGCACTGAAACAAGTGTAAGTAAAATTGTGTTATATCTACACAGGTTGTTACTCTGAGGCAGTCAACTGAGAGGGGCCAGCTCCTGTATTCTGTCTGATCAGCATTTCCATTATAATTATCATTCAGTATACTTTCATTTACTTACTATTTATTTTGCGGCTATGTAGTCTGGACCACAAGTGTCTATTTTGAACAACAATCTAGTTGCAATCATATAATCAGTACAACGGCTCATAATAAAACCTATCAGTTGCATACAAAGTACAAGTGAATGTTTGAAAAAAAATCATGGTTATATTACTAAACTGATAAATCCATAAAGGCAAGAAAAAGGATAAGTTAGATATAGATGATGGTAAAGGAAAGGATTAAATAGATCTAAAATTCTTGTGGAGAAGTCAGACAGATGAGAAGAGCTACTCTACAGGATCCAAGCGGAGGCCAGAGGGCAGGGGAAATTACACAGAATGGAATTAAATGACAATGTATATGGAAACAGTGTTAGTCAGTAAAGCAAAAAAACTGATTGCTTGCAGAAAAGATGAGGGGGTTCATATGCTAAGCTTTTCCACCTGGAAGTAAATAGATCTTAGCTTTAAGTGAGGAATCAAAGGTAGGGTAAATGGAAAGGTAGAAAATGGGTTTGCAGTGGGGTATCCCAAATTATGGAGAGTTGGTATGAGAAGGCTTTTCAGCTGGAGGAAAGATTTTTGTGAAGAAATAAGAGAGAAATCGAATTATTGGATTAAAGATAAATGGTGTGAGAAGAAAGGCAGTTACTGAATAAATATCTATCCTGTAGGTGCAGCAGTTCAAAAATAAGAGATTAAGATGCATGCTCCTGTAATGACTGGATGGCTGGATGGATGGATGGATGGATGGATGGATGGATGGATGGATGGATGGAGGGAGGGAGGGATGGATGGATGGATGGATGGATGGATGGATGTGGATGGATAGATGGATGATGGAGGGCTGGATGGATGGAAGAAGGGATGGATGGATGGATGGATGTATGTATGGATGGATGGAGGGATGGATGGATGGATGGATGGATGGATGGATGGATGGATGGATGGATGGATAGGATGAACAGTTTATCTAAAAATGGATGATATAATCATATTCATTTTAAGAGGGAATTAATGATGATGCAGGACTTTTTTTAAAACATCTGAAGTCTTAAGAGGTTAGCTTTATAGAGGGATGCAAGGGAAAGGACTATGTGAGGACTGGAAGAACTTTATTTAAGTGCTAGTATTGCTTCTTCAGTGGAGAAGGAGGAAATGTTTGGCACTAAAATCATATTATGCTGCACAGAATTAATGCGTAAGGAGGGAGCTAAAGAGCAGTCAAGGACAACTCTGATGTACTTAAGGCAGGTGACTATTTTAAGTGCAGTTCCTGAGGTAGTTCTCATTACCTAATATTTATTTATCAGATTTCTCCTCTCAGTGATCCCAAACATCATGGTTCTGGTCTTGGCAGCACATAATGTGAACTGTTTTTCAGACAATCAGTCAAAGAGTTAGAAGAGGTCTTGTTGTAACAGATAGCTGGTAATATCTGGTATGGGGTCACAGCTGGTGAAGATAACATCAGTGGCACTCAATAATGTTCTCCTTTAGATTTTTAAGACCAGTATCAGCAAAAATGGAGAAGACTAACAGTGTTATACTGAGTCCTCTTTCTTGTACTAGATGCCTTTTATTAGTACCTCAGATGGGCAGTTATGTAGGTAGCTGGAAAATTGTCTGAGGATATAGAAGCCTACTACAAATGATTAGAAATTCAGCAGTAGAAAAGAGATGGAGACAGAAAAGAAAATATTAGTAGGATTCAGAAAAAAACAGGCCCCACGGGTACTCATTTTTCCTTCTTCGTTCTTGTTGCTTATTGTATTAATTTACTGTATTAATAAGAAAAAGTAGTGTCACGGTGTTAAGTCTGTTCTACCCTAAAACTGTGTTGGATGTATATATTGGGGAAGCAGAGTTCGTTCGGTTTAGCAGATGAGTAGAACTTGTCTTTTTATTTACTTATTTATTTTATTTATTTATTTATTTATTTGATTTACCTTTGTTAACTGGGAAAGTCCGACTGGATACATGTCCATTTTTAGTGGAGGCCCGGGGAAAAAAGCTCCAAAATTCAAATAACAAGCAAGTATAAGGTGAATGCATATCATGCAAAATTTTATACGTAATGCAAAGCTTAGCATAGTTAGATCATTAGGAAGTTTTATAATTACAATAGTTACATAGAATGTACAGATCTTTACAGTTTTAGAATTGGATAAGATAAGTATCAGGTGAATACATAACACAAAATTTTAATAGCTAATGCAAAACTTAGTAAAGTTAGATAATTAGGAAGTTTTAAAATTACTATAGTTACATAGAATACACAGATCTTTATGGCAATAGAATTGGATAAGACAAAATGTAGATAAGAGGAGTTAAGTTCAGATGATTGGGTTAAGGTTTGTGTCTACAATTTGTCTTCTACGTTGGAATGTGTGAGCTTTTGGCCTGTTAAGGTGAGTATTAGCAGATCCAACAACAGAGTTAGGTGGTAGGTTGTAAGGTTTAAGTGAGGAAGCAAGGAAAAAGGAGATATAAGGATGTAGAGCAAAATAATAATATAGAGGTTTGTTAGAGAGTAACATAGTGGGGTTTTAGTACTAGTTTAACTGAGTAGGTACTAGTTAAGGAGTCTAATGAGGGAATGGGAATAAAGGGAGGTTGAAAGTTAAGATAGTTTTAAAGAAGAACAGAAGGAAATATGATTCTCCTTAATGGAATGGTTGAGACAGGGAGTAGTCTTTTAAATGTAACTTTTGAGTCCACTGAGTTAACAGCCGAAGATGGGGAGTTCCAAATTTTGCCTATGTAGTTAGGGAAGATGGAGTCACCTGCTGTGTTATTGCTTTTGGTCACCTTGATTAGTTTTTTGTCATGAAAGTGAAGTTGCCTAGGATTGGTTTGCAGATTTAGTAGGTTGGAGAGTGCTTTAGTTTTATTTGGAAGTAGCAGGAGTTTATGGACAAAGGAAAGCTGATGGAAGGATAGGAGATTTGGGAATTCAAACCAATTAAGTTGTTTTAATGAGTGACAATGGTGAACATGGTAGGGGGCACTGGTGTCAAATTTGGCAATTTGATTGTCACAGATGTTGAATTTGACAATTTCAGTTTTGGATAGGTTGGTGAAGATAAGTGCGGCATAGAATAGTGTGGATAGAAGGTGAATTTGAGCTATGGTTATTCTGGGAGGTTGGGTTAGAAATGGTTTATTTCTATAAAGAGAGCCCAGTTTTCTGTGAATGTTTTTGATGGTTTAATTTATATGTTGATTGAATTTGAGGTTGTTGTCAATGGTCACACCTAGCAGTTTAGTATGAGTATCTGGTGAAATGATAGTCCCATCTCTGGAGACAATATCAAATGGGTTGGCTATTGTGGTAGATTTGTTTGGTTTGAATAGGAGCAGTTTGGTCATTTTGGGGTTTAGTAATAGTTTTTTGTTGAGAAACCAGGCTTCGGTAGTTTGGAAGACTTTTTAGGTGATAGAGAGGAATTCCTGAGGATCATTGGCTGAACAGACTAGCATTGAATCATCAGCATATTCAATAACAGTCGCATCTTGGCAGACACTTTGGAGATTATTGGTGAAAATGGAGAATAGAAGGGGAAATAGTATGGACCCTTGTGGAACTCCTATGGTGATGGGTAGCAATGAGGATAGAATGTTGTCCCACTGAATTGCTTGTTGTCTACCTTGTAGACAATTCTGAAACCAGCCTAATGAATGATTACTAAGGCCAAGATCAGTAAGGGAGTGTAGTAGTTTAGGATTGTTGACCATGTCAAAGGCTTTTGACATGTCCAGGAATATGGAAGTAGTTACCTTACCTAAGCGTCTGTTTTGGTTGATGAGGTTAGTAAAAGAGAGTAGGGCTGTGCTGGTGCTGTTGGTGGGGTGGAATCCATGTTAGAGGGGAGAAAGAAGTTTGTTATTGAATAGGTAAGGCATAAGTTGGTGGGGAATACATTTTTCAAGTATTTTTGCTAGTGGGGACAGGATGGCAATTTGGCGATAGTTGTTGAGGTCGGTGGATGCACCACCTTTGTGAAGGGAAATGATACAGGAGGTTGTCCAGATTGGTGGGATGGTGTTTTCGGATATTGATCTGTTAATAAGGATAGAGATTGGGAAGGCAAGTTCATTGGCTGCTAACTGACGATATTCTGCAGGGATGCCATCAGCTGCTAGGGCAGTAATTTTAAGTTTGGCTAGAACCTTTTGACATAGTTGGTGGGCATGGGTTGGCTTTGGAAGGTAGGTATGGGTTTGACTACAGGTGTGGGGCAATTCATGGTGGTAGAAGTGGGCTGCTGCTGAACTAGCTTGGAGATGGTTTCAATAAAGTATTTATTGAATGAATTGGGTATACTTGAGATTGTGTCTGTGGAGGTAGGAGCTGGGGTGGAGGGTTTGCCAGGGTGAAGTAGTTTATTCCTGCCCAGAACATTTTGGGGTTATTTTGATGCCTATTTTTCAGTTGTACGAAGTAGATCTTTTTATCCAGGAGAATCGCTTTTTTTGTTTGGTTTCTAAGTTTTTGGAATTGTTCCCTTGTTACTGGGGGTTTTGTGGCTTTCCAATGGTGCCAGGCTCTATTCCTTTGTGTTATCTTATTTTTAGTCCCTTTGGTGATCCAAAGGGCTGTTTTCATTTTGAGTTTTGTGGTATCGGCTGGGGCGTGAGCATTCAAGATTTTTAGGAAAGTATTATTGAAATGGGCTACTGCTTCTTCTAGGGGTAATTCTTTTAGTATGTTCCAGTTATAGTGCTTTAATTTGAGTTTAAATTTGTTAGGGTCAAAGTTATTTTTGTTCCTGGTAGTTTGTAATAGAGGGGAGATTTGGCATGGGTTTTGAATTTTAGTAAGAAGGTGGGTTGATGGTCACTGTGGGTATCTGGAAGGACTCCTGCTTGGTATGGAGTATTGGTCTTATTTATTAAGATCCAGTCTAGGAGCCTTTCTTTGGTTTTACTGCTTCCAAGCCTAGTGTTTGATTGAATGACTTGAGAGAAGGGTGTATGTTAAAGGCATGGGATAAAGATTAAATGCAGTGGTAGACGGAGTGGATATAGGAACGCAGATTATAATAACTGCTTTCTAGAGGATTGGAAATACATCTACAGAACATGATGAATAAATAATGTAAATGACAGGAATGACTATAAAGATAACATGGGCTCTAAGGAATTTACAATAAAATCCATCTGCACTGCATGGATTGAAGCAAGGAACAGAAATGTTAGATGACTGAAGCATGGTCTCTGTAGCATTATAAGAATATACAGTGCTCAAAAACAAAAGCCAAAGCAATACTTTCCTGGATGTGATGAAAATTAACATTTTCAGTTTTGCTAAATACCCAGAAATGTATTAGCATACGTAATCTATAGTGCATTTTCTATGGGCTTGGATGGGAAACCCCTGTCTTAACCCCCAGGATTAGTTTCTAATTCTGAGCTAAAACCTTGGAGAAAAAGAAGTACTTGATTTTCCAATAAATCAATAATTTTGTTAATCTATGAGCTGTACAAACCCCAG
Organism: Protopterus annectens; assembly: GCF_019279795.1. NCBI lineage: Eukaryota > Metazoa > Chordata > Ceratodontiformes > Protopteridae > Protopterus > Protopterus annectens. The sequence goes on from NC_056729.1 coordinate 1,683,046,949, forward strand.
AGTCATGGTTCTGGGCTCTGTGGTCTAGATGGGCAAAGCCCTAAGCATGACCCAGAGGTCACAAATTTTATAAGTGCCTTGGGTAGAGGAGGAGTTGTGCAGGGGAAGATGGCAATCAGTGGTTAATCAATCCTGGGGATGGAAGGCAGCTAGGAAAACTGCTGTACTTACACCAAGCAGAGGCTGGGTATATTACATGTACAGCAAAAAATGGACATTGAAGCTAGGTTCAGGAATATGATGTAATGTACATGCACAGAACTCAGGACTGTGGACCAAATACACTGCGTGCTGTGAGGAATTGGATAGTATTGCAGTTAGCACCATAGTGGATGCCTGCATTATGGTCTCTTGCTATTGGCTCTTGGATTATGTCCTCTCATGATTGGTTCTTATCCTACTGGTGAACAAATAGAATGAGTGTGTTTTACACTGTATAGGGAACAAATAGGCTAATACTTCATAGGAGGGCTGATGTTTGCCAGGCAGTGGAGAAGAAAAAGAATATTAAAAAAAATAAAACTTTCCTAAACTTACTAATAACAAAATACCTTTACTACAAATGCTATCTATTTTTGTAGGACAACCCCTTTGCTCTTCCATGTGGGAGGATCATGGCCCCGCAGTCTTGTAGCATAAATATTCTAAATGAGATGACAAGACCGCATGTCCATGCAGTTAAATTTCAGGCTTTTGCTTGTTTGGCAAATTCATCTTTGGTGATCCCAGGCCTCTAACAGCGTAAGGCCTTTGTTATTTTGAACTGGTAGAACTGCTTCAGCTCTTTCTTTCAGGGGTTGATTGCTTATTGTTTGCAGTGAATTTACGGTATTTGAATTCCTTCAACTTAAGTTTTATTACTGTTTTTGGGACTAAAAGGTTCAGATTAATTACACTCATTTACTTAATTCAGTTCATAACCAGCGAGGCAGCACTGACTGGAACTTTGAAGTTGTGATACATTGAATTTATTACTTTGAATTCCAGAGCTTACTTCAATTGTTTAACATATTGCAGGCGTGGGAGTTGGCAGTTAGAAGTAATCACATGAAATTACTTATTTAAACACATTACAAGAGCTGTGATGATGCCAGTGACATATATTCTGTGCTAAATAACTACACTGCTTTCTTGTGGTTATTTCAGATCCTCAACAAATATTTGTTTACAAATCATTCTGTTATTCTTAATAATTCATTGTTGTTACTTAGAAGTTATTACTCATGACTTCAGTTACACAAAAATAGTTTACCAAAGTTTGGTTCTGACAGCTTTATGTTTATGCACTTTTTGTAATATATTATTGGTCTATATTACGTGTTTTGATGCCTTTACTGCATTTCTTTTGATAGCAGATAGATGGTGTTAATTTTTTTTATAAAAGTTCTATTGATTTTGAATGGGTAATAAAATATAAACATATGCAATCCTAAATGTTCACTTCTAACAATGATCATGTAAATGTAAACATGTGTCCATCTTCTTAAGGTTGCATGCTGGCTCATTGAAGTGTACTGGTCAACGACAGACTCCCACTGAACATGTCTAGAATATTAGCATACATGAGGATCACGGTTGTGATCTGAGCATGGATATATACAGCTAAATGGGATCTGTCCTGCACAGTTACAGTCTTTTGGTATATAAGGACAGATTGGATGTATGCAGGTAAATGGGATCTATCCTGTACAGTTACAGTCTGTTGGTATATAAAGACAGATTGGATGTATGCAGGTAAATGGGATCTGTCCTGCACAGTTACAGTGTGTTGGTATTTAGGGACAGACAATAAGGTTTACATGTGCATGTGGAGGTTGTTGATGATTATGAGTGTGTGTGGTTCTGTACGTGACTAAACAAATAGAGAGTTTTGTGTCTCCATGGGTTTATTGCTTTGTGAAAAGGCTGGTGTGTGCATGTGTTGTGAGTATATTCTGTCTGTGTGTGTTTTTGTGTGTGTTTGTGTGTGTGTGTGTGTGTGTGTGTGTGTGTGTGTGTGTGTGTGTGTGTGTGTGTGTGTGTCTGTGTGCGTGTGCATGCATGTGTGTGTGTGTGTGTGTGTGTCTGTGTGTGTGTGTGTGTGTGTGTGTCTGTGTATGGGAGTGTACACGGTTTACCATCAAATACACGAAAATCACAACCGTGAACGGTGATTTCCATGATGCATATCCTCGACTCATAAATATTAAGTAGGTCGTAAGGATGATGCAACATGATCGACAACGTTCTGTAGATATTAATGTTGGCAGCTGCCATTGCCAGCCATGCTTCGTGTCCCTGCCTTGTGTATGTCCTTCTGAACGGACATACACATGAACGTTGAAATTCCGACTGTCGTTCCTACCATGTTCAAGGAGGAGACTGTCGTATAACTGAATGTCAACATTTTCATTGTAAACCAGTGTACACATATGTGTATGTGTGGTCGAAAGGTAGGGGTGGGAGGGAAATTTGTTGTTTTTTGTAATGTTTGTCATGCTTGTATTGTTTGAAAATATGTTTGAGTGCGAGTGCATGTGTGTGTGTGTGTGTGTGTGTGTGTGTGTGTGTGTGTGTGTGTGTATGTAAGATTAGTCTGGATTTCTGTGTCTCTGGTCTAGAGTGGTTCTGGCCTGAAGGTAGGTTGAGTGAGTGCTTCAGAGTGTGTGTTTGCAACCTCAGTAGTGAGTCTGTGGTGCATGTGTCTGATTTCCCTAGTTTACCTTCGCCAAATCTTTTAAGTTTAATAATACCATGATGGCAATAGACCCCATTCCTAAGCCAAGATGTAATTAAAGTTCAAGAAATTAGTATAGTTTCAATCTTTGATGTTAGCCAAAAGAGTGCATTGCAATACCCACAATGTGCTTAGAACTGACTCCTGCAATTCATATGTAGTGAAATCTAGCGGTAGCATATCTAAATACAACTGTAGATTCTTTTTTTATTAAAACCATTGCTCCTACTAATATTAGAAATGCCTGGGAATCTTTTGTCCACATTGCTCTCATTTCTGCCAGAAAATCCTGATAATTTATAACTTTGCACCTCTCGGTACGTGAGACACTATGTAGCAATTTCAATGATCAATCTGACTTTTGTCTTTTATCATGGACTATCATATCTGTTTTTCTCATTTCTGTTTTTAAAACTGTTGGTAATGCATGATTCCATGTGATGTAAACTTCACCATTCTCTATAATGCTTTGTGGTTCATGCTTTCAATGCTTCTCAGCTACCTCTATACTTTAGTGTTAACACAATCCCCATAGCAACAGTCTCAGCACATTATTGTGCCTTTCACTGTACACGTCCTCTGCTATGTGTATATCACTTGTGTGGGTCTGTATCACAGGTAGCACATCCAGAGTGATATGCATTCTAGGAGTTGGCTATATTAGTTTTTGGGAGTATAGGGGGGATTGCTTGTCATAATTTTTTGAGTATGTGGCTAGGGCACAATGTTTGTTTGTTTGTTTGTTTGTTTGTTAGGTGTATGTATAAAATTACTGTGAATTGTGTAAAGGCTGTAAGAGACAAGTACTCAATCTGTGTTCCCAAAGTTTGTATTATTACGTTCATAAGTAAATACTAGGCTAGCTGTCCTTGTGGGCCATTTAAGCATAGCTAATTTTCCTCCCAAGGGTGAGAATCAAACCCTGTGCCTTGTAACTCCTTAATCATTACACCAACCCCCAACCTTAATAGTTTTGTGGTGTGTGTGCAACCCCCAACCTTAATAGTTTTGGTGTGTGTGTGTGTGTGTGTGTGTGTGTGTGTGTGTGTGTGTGTGTGTGTGTGTGTGTGTGTGTGTGTGTGTGTGTGTGTGTGTGTGTGTGTGTGTGTGTGTGTATGTGTGTCTGTAAAATACATCAAACTTAATAAAATAAAAAAACATAATTTAATAACTCACAGAACTAATTAAGCAGAGGACTGGATACTAGAAAGACAGATAACTTGGATGTGGGAGAAGCAATTTGCTATGTCATATAATGTCACTTCAAACAGAATGTTACAGTCACAATCCTGAGGAGATGTTCATGGCCATAGTGGCAGATTAGTTTTCTAGACCAAAACCCAGCTTGACCCAGGAAACAAAAGCAGGAGGCTCATATGGCTCTCTTATCTCCTTACTGGCTGCCTCCATTAGGTGGACTTGCTTTACTAGTAGGAATAGCTGATGAATAAATCCCTGACTACACCCAAGATGATATATGAGATAAGTTAGTTCCTCGGGACCTGGAAATGTCAGCATGGGGGACTTGAGAATGAAGCTGTTGATACTGACTCACCCATCTTTGGGACAGTCTGCAGTTTGGTTTATTTTGGGATATCAGTGACACCCTTGGCTTACTTACTAGTGAAAAGCACTGCCATCAGAGACAGAATGTGTAGAAACATAACATTTCCATCCAGAGCTGCAAGCTTTTACACTGGTGAATCAGACATTGCACCCAAGGCTACAGGATATAGGGACATTAAAACATAAAATCCTTGATCCTGCTGCAGATGATGGAACAAATCCAATTGCTTGACTCCTGACCTCAAGTAGAATGGAAGGACTGATATGCTCTTATGCCTGGAAGGAATGAACTGGGAAGTAAGGTGACTGGAGAAGTGACTAAACTGTCGAGGATGGGTCTGGTAGACAGAACATCATTGTTGCTCTCCAACATTTTCTCACAACCACCAGAAGGGAACACCAGAAAAAAAATATTTGACCCAGATATGAGGGCAATTGGAACATCCAATAACATTAACTGTTTTGTAAGAATTGTAAGACTACAAGAGTTGCATACATTTTGAAAATCTTGTAACTATGAAAGACATTGCAGCAATTTAGGACAGCCATAAAGATACACATAAAAATATGCAGTCAGTGGCTTTCAATATTCTAGACAGTGACTTGTGTGATTTAATACATACCAATAAACTAACTTAACAACTGTACAACTTTCTAAGAGTAGAACAATTAATTCTCAATCTACCTTTTAGACTGATCATTTCAGCTCAAGATTCAAAAACAGAACCTGTAGCTGTTCTAATTAGGTTCATAGGTTGATAGGTGTGTACTAGATTAACGGCACTGGAGTCTTTACAAGCCTAGCCAATAGAAGTGCCCTGGCATTGTGCCACCTGACATTAGTTCCTAGTGCCTCTATCAAGTAGAGCCACTGGAGGGATCCCCGGGGTGAACCTTCTATTTCCCATCCACACATCAAGATTTCTCTTGAAGAGGGCCAGTGAGGTGCTCTGCTTGACATGTATGGAAAGTCATGAGGTGCTCTGCTTGACATGTATGGAAAGTCTATTCCAGAGCATGGGCATTCTCTGGGTTACGAACCTGTCCCTCCAGCACACTCTGTTGATTGTGATAATGAGGTTGAGGTCTCTAGAGTGGGTGGTGCTGAGGGATTGGGATTTCTTTAGATGTAGCATTTCTAATACAGCTGGGTCAGCTATGGCTTATCTCTGTTAGAAATGCTACATATAAAGAAATATTAGCATGCATTATTAACAAAAAGGGCAGGAGCAGTAATTCTTATGTCAAAGGTTCGAGGCATTTTGGAACAGTTCAAATTTGTAGGTATCAAACCAGATGATTGGCTAGTAAAATGGATATTAAAGAGCTGTATAAAGACATTCTGAAAGAAACAGGATTATGAATAGTGCAAAGTAACCTCTCACACCTGGATTTTGAGACCATTGTTAAACCAGATGTAAACTGTGAACAGACACTGTGTACGTTTCATTGTAAGTTTTGCCACTGTAGTAGCAATGTGGGCAACAGTAACTCACACCTTTATTAAAGTGGCATTAATTTCATGGGAAGAATCTTGAAAATCTTAGAATGCTTCATAGTCATACTAAAAATCAAATAAATGAAGACAAAAAACTATACTATAATAACTTTCAGTATAATACTAAACACGACCCTAAAAATGTTGGATATTCATTAAAGAAGTCTTATATCCCGGCCAAAAGTTCAACCCAAACTCCTCTCCTGATAACTCGCCACTCAAAACTACAATGTAGTTCAACTCTTCTTTTATAGATAGTATAGCATCTCTAACCAAGGATTCTTCAAAAGCTAATCCCAACCCTGCCCAACAACCACATATTACCACATCCACTTTCACCTTCAAACCTGTGCCCACATCCTTTATAAAATTTCTCTTAAACTCAAATCATGCTCTTCTTCATCTGATGATCTTCCAAGCAAGTACCTAAAAATAGCAGCCAATAGCATTACCTATTCTGTCTCAAGACTTATAAATAGGTAAATCCAGGAATCCCACATTCCTTCTCTCTGGAAAAAGTCACACATTATCCTTGTGCATAAAGGAGGAAACTCAACACACATGAATAACTTTAGATCTATAGCTTATTTACCCTCACCAAAATGCTTGAAAAATGTATTCAAAAACAACTGCTTGATCATCTCCTGCAGGATGAACTCCTATGCACTACACAAAATAGCTTCTGTCCTTCACATAGTAATAGCACTGCCCTTCTCACCTATATAGCTACTGTCAATAAAGCTAAAGATAATGGCAAGCTAGACTAACTTACCTTTAATTTCTCTACAAACTGTCTAAAATTTCTTGAAATATTAAATGATTATCATATGCTTTGTATTAATTCTTAACCAATGTTTTATATTCTGACTAATTTGCAATAATTATTTAATTATTGTTTTATTTATGAATATTGTAAAATTATTTTTCTTAAAATGTTTTGTAACACTTTGTAGCTTTTCTCCCTGGGCCTCACCTGAAAATGGACTTCTGCCCAGTCGGACTTTGCTGATAATTAAATGTCAGTCAATAAATAAATAAATATTTCCCAAAAAAATTCTTTGGACAATTTCTTCCATTTTTTTCTTATTCTTTTACATGTCAAAAACATGTGCTCTGTTGTTTCTTATTCCCTAAAATACAGACATCTTTTTATTTCTCTTTTCATATGGCATATTAATTTTAACAAGAAGTTTGTTTATACTTAATAGTTTTTATCTTTTCTTTTTGTAAATTTTCCCATGGATTAATACAAAATGATTGCTCCATTATCTTTTTATACTATACTTGCCTTTTTTCCTTAATCTCATTAATCTCATTAATCTTTATCTTCCTTATTTTTATTTTTTCTAGACGATTTTGTATTTTGTCATTATAATGTTTCTTTTTCTTTCTTATGTAAGATCTAACTTGTTTCCATGTGTTCTGATATTTACAATTAAATATTTTTCCCTCCAATTTCTCTTTATCTTTCATCCATATTCATACTATGTATAAATTCAAACATGCTCCAAACACTATTGGATTTATTAAAATCTAAACCACCATCTTCTTTACATATGTATAATATTTCACTTTTAACCAAATTCAGTCTAGAACTCCATATAAAAGAGAAAAGTATTTCTATTACATCCTTTTCATACATTTTGGAATAATACAAAACACTTATTAAATATACAATTTTACTTAACACAGAATTAATGAAATTTCCTTTCTTTTTATATGAAAATATATATGTTTTCTTCAATAAACATAATTATTTTATATTTCTTATCAGATTTTCCCATTTTCTTTTATTTCCTGATTACCAAGTTCTAGTCCTAACACAGTTATTTCCGTTAAAGTAAACTGTATATCTAAAATTTCTTCAACATCTCTATATTTTATTTCTCACTGTCCTTTTTCATTATTATTTCTTTTTGTTTTATCCTATCTTTTTCTTTTCCTGATTCTTTACTTTTGTCAATTTTGTTTTCACTTTCTTTTTCTGTTTCTTTACAATCTATGCTAAATGTACTTTTTGTTTACATTTATAACATTTCAACTCACAATTTTTTGCCCCATGACCAATTTTTCCACAAATGTGACACCTTCTTTTTTTCACAATTACTCATAGTGTCCCTCTTGTCCATGTATATAACATGTTATTTGCCCCAATACTTTATCAGGCCTCAGCTCCCTTTAACATTTATAACACTTGATATATATGTAATCTTATCATTTTCCATTCTCAGAATGACATTGCAGTCCCATTCCCCAGTCCATAAACCCCTATCATCATATCCTTTTACAATGTCTCCCTATCTCATCAGGTGGGTGGTCAAGTAGCCCAACAACAGAACCCTCAAAGTCAAACAAGGCACCTCCACCTCTGATAGCAGACCTGTCACTAGTTGAGTTCCCCAGGGATCAGTCCTAGGACCCCTATTGTTTGGCATCTATTTCTTGGAGGTACGCAGGCAAAGGCAAAAGGCATGTGGCTGACCAAGTTTTCCAATGACTGTAAGTTGGGTGCTGTCATTGACTCCCCAAATGATGTAAACATACTACAAGAAGGTCTCATAGCAACTAATAATTGGTGCCAAAGTAATGGCCTGAAGTTAAAGGTAAAAAAATGCATCATCATACCATTCAGCAAAAACACAACCCCTACTGATTACCACATCAACGGCAACCCCCCTAAGCAAACAACCTGTGGTGAAAGACCTTGGCACTCAGGTTGATAACCACCTCAAACTTGACCATCATGTAGCAGCAGTGGTCAGAAAAGCCTTTTACTTAGTTCATCTCATAAGTAAAGGGATTGAATCCAGAAAAAAGGAGGTTATTACCTCCCTATATTCGTCCCTCATTAGAGCAATAATTGAGTATAACTCCCCATTTGGTATGTACCTCTACAAACATTTGCACCAATTGGAAAGGCCACTGAAATACCTCACAAAAAGAATCCATGGCCTTCAACAACTGTCCTATGCAGACAGGCTCAAATCACTAACACTCTACTCAGTGTCGTACAGATTGCTCAGGGGTGATCTGTGTCTCACCCACAAAGCAATCACAGACCCTGCCCTACTAGAGATGCTCCATATCTGTAAGTCTAACTCCTCATGCACTGCCTGCTCAAAAGGTATAAACCTAATATGTGACATTAACAAAACCTGCTAGACAGACAGGTTTGACTCCCAGAGGCTACCCCATCTCTGGAATAGACTTCCCATACATATTAAACAGAACACCTCACTGACCTTCTTCAAGCACAACCTTGATGAGTGGATGGAAAACCACAAATTCATCCCAGGGGTTCCACCTGTTTCCCTCACTGACAGGGGCTACAGGTGCTGACTGAGGTTTATTTTTGGGGATAAATTCTTGGCTAGGCTTGTAAGGGCCTCAGAGCCATTAGCATAGTAACCTGCTATGATCCTATAATCCTATGTCCAACACTTCTTTACAAATGTCCTTCAAGTGTCTTTTTAAAGTCTCTCTTTCTATCTCAGTATGAAATTGTGCATGTGCCTTTTTCTTTGTTTTTCTGAAAGCAGTCTTTATCACATATTTATTCCATGGATTTTGATTTTTTTTCTTTTTCTCAAATTCACTAACAAAAAAATAACCACTAACCACACACCCCCATGTAATTATCCAATTGGAATTTACTATATTAACTCTCCCACTCCACCAACCCCTAGGCTACAGCCTCATTATCTAATAAGGAAAACAATCTGCAGTCCTTTATACTTTTCTTCTTTTACTCCAGCGGATCATTTAAACACTATATTAGTTATACACACTTCCTTACTTAGCTTACTTCTAATAACTTACCATGGTATCGCCTATCACAATCAAAAAGTAACATACACTCACTCACTAACAAATCCTGCCCCTACAGCTCACATTACCACTTTAACAAATATTGTTATATCTTCACACATCTATAACAGCTCCTATACAGAATTATTTGCTTCCAGATTTGCCCATACAAATCCAACATCATACCCACTACACAAAACATCTAAACTATCACCTAAGTTCTCGCACCTACTCCTGTACAAACTCAACTCAAGCTAAGTGGTGACATACACCCCAACCCAGGCCCCCAAACTCCATAACAGTGATCTCCCTCACTGATGAACACTGCACAATCTCAAAAATAATGTCACAAAAAGTTTCTTTATTTATAAGAATAAATGTTCTTACCTTTAGAATTGTAATGCCCAGATGTGAAATAATATTTTCCCATAGCTCACACCTGTTTAGTGCAACGTCACATTTATTTTGAAGTCTCACCACTAATTTTTTAAGTTCTCTGATTCATCTTTCTTCTCTTTCAATGTGCAACTCACAGTCTTGGCATATGTTTTCGTCTTCTCTTTCGTCTCATTATTATCCTCCACAATTGCTGCTGACTCCTTCTCTCTTATCTTCTCCATTATATCCCCATGACACTTCACCGCTGTTCTTGGACTCACTTTGATTCATCATCTCACTCAAAATATTATCCTGCAACCTTCATTATTGAAGGGATGTAATGACATACTCCTCTATGCCATTTTTTCTGCAAATAAATTCTGTTGAAAAAAGATCTCCAAATCTTTCTCTACACCATCTCTCAAGCCAGGATTCACCTATGCTCCTTCACTTCTGTTTTCCATAGTGTGCAATGTCCTTGCAGCCACAATTGCACTAGAATCAAGACAAGTACTCGTAACTGCTGATGGATTTGTTACAATTACTGTAATGGAAAACAGAAGCTAAAAGAAAACAGCTTCCATGGCTATCCCAGGATTACAGGCAACTCCTGAAACAGAGGGATACAGCCTGGTCACAGTATCAACTGACAGCATCAGAAACTTCCCTGCTTGGCTATACACAATTAAGAAACCAAGCCAAAAAACTTATAAAAAATGACAAAAAAAAACAAACTTTAGCACACTATAACAAAAACACCAAAATAACCCTCAAAAAATTGGAGGAATGATAAAACAACTCTCTAACCCAGGTCAAATTAACACTCCATCTCCTGCCACCTTGAATTCCTCAGATAATATAGCCTCCCAATTTAATTTTCATTTCATAAACTCAGTACTATCTCTAGTAAAAAATGAAAATAATACATCCCTAACAGTCCCTACAGGATCCTTGCTAAGCTGTAACTCTTTCACTATCAAAACTTTTCAAACCAAGACCATCAAACTACTTCTTAACAAACTAAAACCCACTTCCCTAGCTGCTGACTTACTACCCAATGAATTTCTGAGATCAGCAACAGATTCAGTCACATACCGCATCTCCATTCTAATTAATCAATCCATCTCAAAACAATACATACCCAAGCTCTGGAAAATCTCACATCATCCCTTTGCACAAAGGCTGCCCCCCACCAACTGACTTATCTAACGACAGAGACATTGCCATTCTTTCTCCATTAGCCAAAGTCCTACAAAAATGCACACACAGGCAACTGCTAGACTCCCTGTCAAGCAACAACCTTCTCTCAAGCTCGCAAGATGCATTATGACCTAAGCTCAGCAGCACAACAGGTTTAGTTAGCTGTACCAATACATAAACCAGCAGAAAAATAATGACCAAATAGTCTCTTCCATTTTTATTGACGTCAAAAGTTTGACAGTAGCTCACCAAAAACTATTAATTGAACTAGTGTCCCTAAATCTCTCCCAACCAGCCCTAGCCTGGTTCCACAACTACTTAACTGACCTCCAACAAGCAGTTAAGTGGAAAAATTAACTCTCTCCCCTACTACCCATCTCAGTAGGTGTCCCTCAAGGGTCAATCCTCAGTCCTCTACTCTTCTCCATATTTACCAATAAACAAACTATCTACCTTTACTTACAAAGCTTCCATTATACAATATGCTCATGATTCCTAACTTATTTGTTCAACTCCATCTCTTCCTGAACTCCTGAAAATAACTCAAAAATCCTTCCTAGACATAGAAAAATACCCCTCAGACTACCAGCTGATACTCAACCCAAATAAGACAAAACTAATGGTTGTCACTAAAAGCAAAATACAAGAAAACCATGCTCCCTTTATTATCTACTCCTGTAACAAAACCAAAATAGATTATGGCCACAAATATGAAAATACAAATAATGGCAGAACAGACTAATGGTCACTCTGCAATGCAAAAGTCATCACAACACACATAAAAGAGTGACCCAAACCAGCACAAAAGTAGACTAACAATATAAAACTTTAATTTGTCGTATGTAAGTACTTTCACAGTTATTCTACAAATGTTTTTCAGACAAACAGTAATTAAGCACTCATTCAATTTTATAGCATTATCAAACCAAAATAAAACCTGTTGAACACACAAAACTTCTTGAATCATAATTGACAATTCCCTAAAATTTGAATAAACATTTGGCTTTAGTCATTGAAAAGGTGCACATCAAACTCAGAAATCTTTACAGAGCTAAACTGTTCCTCACCAATATCAACAGACAAGCCATAACCAGAACACATCTCTTCTCCACCCTACTATATGCCTCACTCATTTTTGCAAACCTTAGAAAAACTGACATAACCAAACTAGAGGCCTGCAATAACAAAATAGCCAGATTTGCCCTTAATCATCCCAATAGAACACATTACTGCTCTGCATTATGTGAGCTAAACTGGATTGAACTTCCCAACCTACTCTACTTAATCCAGCTATTACCCACTCAATCATTTACCAATCTGGCAACTACCCAGCTTTCAAAGACCTCATACAACCATACTCCAACAATAGAACTCTAAGATCCTCTGAGAAATTGTTACTAAAAGTCTCTAAAGCCAATAATGTCTTTGAATAATCTCTATAGTCAAACAAAATATCCAAAATCTGGAACTCCATCCCACAACGTACTGTAAACACTGCTAACACTCAAAAATTTAAATCACTCCTTACAGACCACCTCAGCAACAGCTGACTATGCTCCTGCACTTCCCCTGGATGACCACACGTCTTGTCACTCCCCAACTCCCCAGCATGGCTCTGGTATCCATTAACCTAGAACTTTTGAACTCATGTAGGCTTTTCTTCTTACTAATATAATCTCAATATCTACTCTTCCTTTTTTGTCCTACTTTTTCAAATTACCAGTAGGATCCTATCAAACAGAACTTCTGATTCTTAAGACTCTGCCTACACTTCTACTTATGACATGACTTAATCTGATATATAAACAGGACACGCTGGAGGGATAGATTCCTGTCCCAGAGACTTCCTATACTCTAGAACAAGCTCCCCATCTATGTCAAGCAAAGTTCTTCATTAGCACTCTTCAAGAAAAATCTTGATGAGTGGATGGGAAATAGGAAATACACCCCGAGGATCACTTCTGTGTCTCTGCTGGACAGTGGCACAGGAAAGTAACTTTCTTGGGTGGCATAAGCTATGGTACCGTGCTGGCTAGGCTTGCATAGGCCCTTGGGCCAATAGCCTAGTACCTACCTATGAACCTATGAACCTATATAATTAACTAAAACTATTTACTCTATGCATTAGTAAAATATCTTTTATCTATATCACTGTATTAACTTCGTGTGGTACCACGTGTTATTGTATTTTTATGCTGTCATTTAACTACTTACTGTCTTTATATCTGTATTTTCTATTTTTTGTGTTATTGTTTTCTTTTGTATGTGAAGCTTTTCTCCTTCGGCCTTAGCTGAAAATGGGCCTCTGGCCCAGTCGGACATTCCCAGTAAACAAATGTAAAATAAAATAAAATAAATAAATAGCAAAACAGTTTGTTGTGAACTTCAGTTAGAGTTTTTTTTTTTTTAGTTGCTTTTAGTAGTCCTAGTTTTTGTAGATTGTGGCTTTTTTATTAGAGAGAATAGTACTTGTGAACCTAACTTTTTGTAAAAATTCAGTGGAAACTGAACTGGTTTCCCACCTTCTAATCATTAAAATTTTGGACTGTGTCTATGACCTCTCCTTTCTCTGTCCTTTTCTATTATATTCCCTTTCTTACACATTCAATGTCTTCTCTTGCCAGACCCAAAAAATACCTTCCCTTCCCTCCACCAACGTATGTACATCATCATAATAGCTCTGAAAACTTCCCTTATATTTTTATTTGATTTCACCTCTTTTCCGTCCCCATCCCTAACTTTGTCTTTTTCCATAGGTCCCTTACCTTTCATAGTAATGGCTTCATTTGTTGTCCCTGACTCACATCCACACACCCACCTTGAGATTTCAATTCCTACTTTTCTCTTCTCCATTTCCTTTAACTTTGTTAATACTCTCTTCACCTAAGCATCCTGATCAGTCCTCATACCTTTTCCCATCTCTGAAACATCTTGTGTCCTCCATTCATAACCTTTGTCACTGGTTCCTTATCCTTCCAAATCATCCTTTACTTCCCCATGAACCTCCCTGTCACCATCCATATCACTTTAACCTCATCCCATTCCCTCCAAATAACTCATTTCTATACTTTACACTTTTTCTGCACGACCTCGCTTACCATATCTTGTATCCACATAATATGCTTCCCACTTCACTAGTGTTACAGAATCCTTTTCCAGCCTTCTGTACCACGTTTACCATCACATCATCCAACTACACTCCCTGTAATACACTTCAACAACCTGTCCAGCTGCTTCTTTGTCTAGTAGTATTCCTCTCATCTGCTTACACTCACATATTCAGAAAGCAAAAACCCTTTTCTCCTAGTATTGAGGTTTTCCACACATACAATAGTTGTAGTATGCACACTCCTTCCCTTAAATAAATAAATAAAATAAACAGTATTCTCTGA
>NC_056729.1:1683066505-1683111505 GCF_019279795.1 Protopterus annectens
GTTTGTGATTTACTCTGGAGTTGACTGGTAAGAGAAGCTTTATTTCAATTTATAGTTTATTCGTTACAAGTTTTTTCATTGTTTACAGGAAGGAAGGGATAGCTTGTAGGTAAGAAGATTTACTTTGATTTATATTTTGTTGATTTACATTTAATTTTTATGCTTGTCTGTTAGAAAGGAATAGGTTTTAGCCAGTGCCGGTGCTAGGTTATGCCGGTGTAGGTTATGCCGGTACTAGGTTATGCTGGTGTAGGTTATGCCAGTGTAGGTTATGCCGCTAATAGGTTATGCTAGTGTAGGTTATGCCGGTGTAGGTTATTTTATGCCCTAGGTAAGACTTATTAGAGCGCCCCTTGTTTTACAAATAAGTTACTTTTTTTATTGAAATTATAGAAAAAGGAAACAATGGCTTAAACTGAGATATTTATTGACACATTTATCACACAAAAAATTACACATAGATTACATAATCAAAATTTAATTTCTCAACAACAAAAAAGATGACATTGTCATTAATTAAGCATGCTTTTTTTCACACAAACAATAATTAAAAGAGTTCAGAGCTTGTGGTCGATCTTACTTCACTAAAATGCACATTACTCTTGTAAACTTCAGTTATTCACATAGGCACTGCCCCCATTCCAACAACCTACCCAGAGAATACGCTTTGAGCCTACAATGTTTAAAATAATAAAAATAAAATACCAAGGTTACATTATTGTATTTCTTTCATACCACATAGCCAAGGACTTGCACATGATCCTACTTCAGTTCATCAATACATACTGTACTCATGCAATAGTACAGTTTGTTTCAACAACAAAACATTGACAAACAGCCCTGTTTATCTTGACTACTCCTACAAAATGTTATTAGGTTAGAAAATCATGTCATCCTTAAACAGCTCCTTCGAACACACTTCTGGCCTAGTATCTCTTTGACTCCTGCCAGGATATTAAATTAAAAAAAAAAAAATATATATATATATATATATATATATATATATATATATATATATATATAATAAAAATAACAAGAATAATAATAATAGTAAATAAATTCATCAACAGCCCCCAAATCACAGAGACTACTAGTATCTGGTTGATCATGCCAGACATTGTTTACAGTATAAAAAAAACACAACAGTCCCCAAAAAAGCTGCATCGCCAGTATCTGATCAAACTTGCCAGCAGAGTGTAAAAAAGAAAATCATCAACAGTCCCCAAAACACACAAGGTCACTAGTATCTGGTTGACCATGTCAGTGTATTACAAAAATAAAAATAAATCAACAGTCCCCAAAACACATTGTATCCCTAGTAATTGGTCAACCCTGCCAAGATAGTTTATTAAAAAAAAGAAAGTCATCAGCAGCCCCCAAAACACACACATGACCTAACCTTACCTACTAGTAGTATCTGGTTGACCATGCCAGGAGTGTTAGAAAATCACAAACTGTCCCCAAAACAGCCAGCCCACTGCTGGTGTCTTCTGCTATGATCTGGTTAACCCTGCCAAACTCCAGGCCCAGGATGTTAGAAACAAAGAACAAATATGTAACCTGTCCACCTTTTCATTTTAAACAGTATCTGGTTGAGCCTGCCAAAAATAATAAATAATTAAATACATAAATTATCTGGTCAACCCTGCCAGGAAAAAAAAAAAAATACAGAAAATATATGGTTGACCCTGCCAGGAAAAAAATCCAATTTGTAGATCTGGTTGGCCTTGCTGAAAAAAAAATAAAAAAACAAAAAAAAACAGAAGAGCCCATTATTTTTTTCACCCTTACCTGAACTATCTGCTGTCACTGTGGTCTGCAGACCATGTCACATATGTGGCTGCTGACTAAACAGTCCAATCGGACTCAGATCCCTACAGTCTCTAGTTAATCCAGACTGTTTTTAAAGCAGTCTGGTAATGGTGTTTTTTTTTTTTTTTTTTTTTGTTAAAGCAGAGCTCAAGCACACATTCGCACTGCCCTGAGTTCTGTGAATACTCGCTACGAGCTGCCCGGCTGCTTCCCTTATCTTTGCACCCTAGGTGAATGCCTAATTTGCCTTAATGGTGGTGCTAGCCCTGGTTTTATCCAGGCAAGCTCTAGCCATCCCAAGGGGCCTAGTCAGCTATAAATTCACACAGACTGCAGAGAGGACAATCCAGAGCTTATCTAAACATTCCTGTCTTGGTTTGTGATTTATTGATGTTTACTGTTAAAAAGAAGTGCAACTGCGAGCGATAGTGAGCAGAAACTACTGGGTGTATTCGCACACAAGGTAAAGGAATTACAGCCTTTTGTCTGGCTTTCAGAACTTGTACGGTCAGAACAGCACCTTTACTGCACTTAATTTAGCATTTAGTTGTATATTGCTTGTGTGATTTTTCTCATAGAATTTGATTTAAGTTATTTTTGAATTCTGTGATTACTGATTTGAATTCTGTGATTACTGATTTTGATTATTTTTTTCATTTAATTTTGTTTTATTCATTTGAAGCTGAATATGGATTCCTTAAATGAGTATGCCATTAATGATCTGCCTTAATGTAAGGAAGGGGTTTATATCACATGATCGAAACGTTATAACATCAAATGCAAGAACATCGAACTGGTAACCACGAAAACCCAAAACTCCAAAAGCTGAGCACAGCAAATTTTTTCCCTGGGAAAAGAAAATTGCTGTTCCAGCACAAAACACAAAACACACAAACACTACAAACTATATCTAATGTGAGGGGGCTTCGCCCCACCCCCCACTATTTAAATATACCAACTCTGAGATCGCACCACAGTGGAGGAAATAGCAAAGCCGTGAAAACAGCCCACCAAATTCTTTCCCTGGGAAAGAATTCGAGGTTCTCAGCTTTCGGGGTTTTGGGTTTTCGCAGTTACCAGTTTGATGTTCCCGCGATTGATGTTATATAATTTCGATCTTGTGATATACACCCTAAAGAAGTACGGATCTGATTTTATTCATGTCGGAACAAATGATCTCATCCACAAGGACTCTGTGACTGTTAGCAGTGAAGTTACAGCCATCTTAGATAGTATAGTTTGTACCGCTGTTAGGATGCATTTTCCACAAATTACATTTAGAAAGGAGAGTCAGGTCACCATGAATGAAAAGATCGTTTCGGTAAATACCTACATGTCCCGTTTTAAAAAATGGAAATGCGTAGATCATCCAAGCCTAGTTTTGGGCACACATGTGTTCAGACAGGATGACATACATTTGTCAAGATCAGGGAAGAGAATTTTTGCAGCAGATATTTTGCAATATTTGACAAACACTAGGCAGGATTTTTGCCAGGTCAAAAATGTAACAGTTCACAGACAACAACATTTAATGCATCTTTGATGGTTGTTAATGCTAGGAGCATTAATAATAAAGTTGTTTTATTGGAAAATGTAGTATGCTTCCCCAGGATTGCTGTTGTTATTGTTTGTGAAACATGGTTAAAGAACAATGACTGGAAATCAGTCCTGTCAGGATATAAATGTTTTAACTATAACAGACAGTCGAACAAAAAAATCAGGTGTAAGTGTTATGATAGGGATTAAAGATAATGTGACCTGTGATTATTACATGTTCAGTGACAACACCAATACTTGATTGTGTAACTGTGACAATAAAGACAACCCTGGAACATATAACAATTGTTGGAGTGTGTAGACCACCAGCGTCAAGTGCAGATGACCTAGAGGAATTCATACATTTCTTACATGAAACACAGGAGGGAAGAATAATATTAGCTGGGGAGTTAAATTTACCAGAAACAGAGTGGAATAATATTGATTCAACAACATTAGTAAGGGAATTATTCACAACATATGCTCAGAAACAACAATTGCTTCAGATTGTAACAAAAAAAAAAAAAAACTACCAGGGAACTGAACATACTGGATACTGTTTGTGCTTCTAAAGAAATTACTGTAACTTCCAGTAAGTTTTACGACCATTGATGTGCAGTGATCATGGGTTATAAAGGTTAATTTGTTGCTAGATAATTCTGCCAAACTGAAATCTAAAGCACTGCACAGACGCGTATTTGCAAATTATATGAAAGCAAAACAGTGACTATGTAAAACTAACTGCGGTGTTGTGTTCAGTGGGAAAATTGCAAATAGAATTTGGAAAGTTTTGAAAGATAAATTGCTTGAGTGCAAAAAAATTAAAAAAAAATGTTTAAAAGCAGGATCTAGGTATACACCATCAGGGGGATATATTTCCTTAAGAGCAAGATACCTGATTAAGGTGAGAGACAAAAATATAAGAAATTGAAGAGAGGTTGAACTACAACTTTGAAAAATGAAATAAACAAGCTGGACAAACAAATTAAGCATAGTGTGAGACAAGATCAATTTAACGTTGAAGAACATTTCTATAAATATATTGGGCATAACAGGAAACCTTTTTATAGAAACATAAGATGTGGAAGGAGTAAAGACATGCAAATTGATAAACTGTGTGTAGATTGTAAAATGTATTCTCAGACATACCAGATTACACATATATTTACAAAATCTTAAGGAAAATAGTTTGGTTCCACAAAGGGGGTGATAAATTGTCCTAGTGACATCCAAGTAACCACAGAAACTGAAATAAAATCAGATTATATTGAAAAATAACTACACAAACTGGGTTCACACAAAGCACAGAGATGAGACAGAATTAGTAATAATGACCTGAGAGCACTTCATCATGAACTTAATGTACCATTATATCTATTATTCACTAGGTCATATAAAGATGGGCAGATTCCTTAAGATTGGAGACAGGGGCTTATTAAAGCTGTCTTTAAGGGAAACGGGAGTAGGGCAAACCCAGTGTCACCGAGACCATAAAGTCTACTTTCATGTTGTGGAAAAATAGTGGAGATGGTAATAATCGATAAGTTATTGTCAGAATTGGATAGTTTGGGACTTGAAACCATATATCAGCATGCATATGTTGAAAATAGATCTCTTACCACCTGTAATATGATGTTTTATAACAATATAATAACAGCTATGACTGAAAAATTGTGCTGTGATGTAATTTATATAGGTTTAACTTCAGCATTTGAGAGGGGCATACACAAAACACTGATCAATAAATTATAACAACTAAGTATCGATGTACTCTTGATAAAATGGATGGCTGTATGGCTTATGAATAGGACATGGCAAGTATCATATAGCAACTGGACAGGTGAAATCCTTGGTTACAATCAGGGTTTCCCACAGGGCTCTGTCCTAGGCTCTTACTTGTTTAGATTATATCTTTCAGACCTAACTTTTTCATCTGAGGTGTTCTACAGTCTATATACAGATGAATAAACTGATTACATGTGTTACAGATAAGGCATGTCTGCAAAATAACTTGACTAAATTGACCATTTGGGCACAGGAGAATAATATTTTTATAAATACATCAAAAACTAAGCATATGAGATTTGGGAGACATAAACTGAAAGATGAATATTTAATACAGCACACAGTGATTGAAACTGTAGACTCATTTAAGGACCTGGGTATATGGGTAGATTCAGCTATGAGTTTTTCTAATCATGTCAATGAATTGCTTAATGATAGTTATAGAACTATAGGCTGTATAAAAAGATTTATAAAGTCTAGGAAATCAAACATAATGAAGTCATTGTTTGTTAGTTACATTAGACCTAAACTTTAGTATGGATTAACAATATGGAAATCCTATAAGAAAACAAGCATGAATAAACTGGGAAGAGTACAAAGGGACTATACAAAGGGTATCCATGGATGTCAAAATTGAAGTTATTATGAAAGACTAAAACATTTGTACTTATACAGTGTCTTTTATAGATATTTAAGATATCTTATTTAGGTATATAGGGCATTTAGAGACAACTACCTCTGGGAATGTTTGGGGTTATCAAAAAGTACTAGAGAATCATCAGATAACCTGTGTAGAAGGTTCTATAGGAATGAGAAGTGCACTAATTGGTTCACTGACAGAGTAACTGATGCATGGAACAGACACCAAATTACATTAAACTACTAGAGAATCATCAGATAACCTGTGTAGAAGGTTCTATAGGAATGAGAAGTGCACTGATTGGTTCTCTGACAGAGTAACTGATGCATGGAACAGACTACCAAATTACATTAAAGTACTAGAGAATCATCAGACAACCTATGTAGAAGGTTCTATAGGAATGAGAAGTGCACTAATTGGTTCTCTGACAGAGTAACTGATGCATGGAACAGACTACCAAATTACATTAAAGTACTAGAGAATCATCAGATAACCCATGTAGAAGGTTCTATAGGAATGAGAAGTGCACTGATTGGTTCTCTGACAGAGTAACTGATGCATGGAACAGAATACCAAATTACATTAAAGTACTAGAGAATCATCAGATAACCTATGTAGAAGGTTCTATAGGAATGAGAAGTGCACTAACTGGTTCTGTGACAGAGTAACTGATGCATGGAACAGACTACCAAATTACATTAAAGTACTAAAGAATCATCAGACAACCTATGTAGAAGGTTCTATAGGAATGAGAAGTGCACTAATTGGTTCTCTGACAGAGTAACTGATGCATGGAACAGACTACCAAATTACATTAAAGTACTAGAGAATCATCAGACAACCTATGTAGAAGGTTCTATAGGAATGAGAAGTGTACTAACTGGTTCTGTGATAGAGTAACTGATGCATGGAACAGACTACCAAATTACATTAAAGTACTAGAGAATCATCAGACAACCTATGTAGAAGGTTCTATAGGAATGAGAAGTGCACTAATTGGTTCTCTGACAGAGTAGCTGATGCATGGAACAGACTACCAAATTACATTAAAGTACTAGAGAATCATCAGATAACCTATGTAGAAGGTTCTATAGGAATGAGAAGTGCACTAATTGGTTCTGTGACAGAGTAACTGATGCATGGAACAGACTACCAAATTACATTAAAGAACTAGAGAATCATCAGATAACCTGTGTAGAAGGTTCTATAGGAATGAGAAGTGCACTAACTGGTTCTCTGACAGAGTAACTGATGCATGGAACAGACTACCAAATTACATTAAAGTACTAGAGAATCATCAGACAACCCATGTAGAAGGTTCTATAGGAATGATAAGTGCACTAATTGGTTCTGTGACAGAGTAACTGATGCATGGAACAGACTACCAAATTACATTAAAGGACTAGAGAATCATCAGACAACCTATGTAGAAGGTTCTATAGGAATGAGAAGTGCACTAACTGGTTATCTGACAGAGTAACTGATGCATGGAACAGACTACCAAATTACATTAAAGTACTAGAGAATCATCAGATAACCTATGTAGAAGGTTCTATAGGAATGAGAAGTGCACTAATTGGTTCTCTGACAGAGCAACTGATGCATGGAACAGACTACCAAATTACATTAAAGTACTAGAGAATCATCAGACAACCTATGTAGAAGGTTCTATAGGAATGAGAAGTGCACTAATTGGTTCTCTGACAGAGTAACTGATGCATGGAACAGACTACCAAATTACATTAAAGTACTAGAGAATCATCAGATAACCCATGTAGAAGGTTCTATAGGAATGAGAAGTGCACTGATTGGTTCTCTGACAGAGTAACTGATGCATGGAACAGACTACCAAATTACATTAAAGTACTAGAGAATCATCAGACAACCTATGTAGAAGGTTCTATAGGAATGAGAAGTTACTAATTGGTTCTGTGACAGAGTAACTGATGCATGGAACAGACTACCAAATTACATTAAAGTACTAGAGAATCATCAGACAACCTATGTAGAAGGTTCTATAGGAATGAGAAGTGCACTAACTGGTTCTCTGACAGAGTAACTGATGCATGGAACAGACTACCAAATTACATTAAAGTACTAGAGAATCATCAGACAACCTATGTAGAAGGTTCTATAGGAATGAGAAGTGCACTAACTGGTTCTGTGACAGAGTAACTGATGCATGGAACAGACTACCAAATTACATTAAAGTACTAGAGAATCATCAGATAACCTATGTAGAAGGTTCTATAGGAATGAGAAGTGCACTAACTGGTTCTGTGACAGAGTAGCTGATGCATGGAACAGACTACCAAATTACATTAAAGTACTAGAGAATCATCAGACAACCTACGTAGAAGGTTCTATAGGAATGAGAAGTGCACTAACTGGTTCTCTGACAGAGTAACTGATGTATGGAACAGACTACCAAATTACATTAAAGTACTAGAGAATCATCAGATAACCTATGTAGAAGGTTCTATAGGAATGAGAAGTGCACTAACTGGTTCTGTGACCGAGTAACTGATGCATGGAACAGACACCAAATTACATTAAAGGACTAGAGAATCATCAGACAACCTATGTAGAAGGTTCTATAGGAATGAGAAGTGCACTAACTGGTTCTCTGACAGAGTAACTGATGTATGGAACAGACTACCAAATTACATTAAAGTACTAGAGAATCATCAGACAACCTATGTAGAAGGTTCTATAGGAATGAGAAGTGCACTAACTGGTTCTGTGACCGAGTAACTGATGCATGGAACAGACTACCAAATTACATTAAAGTACTAGAGAATCATCAGACAACCTGTGTAGAAGGTTCTATAGGAATGAGAAGTGCACTAACTGGTTCTCTGACAGAGTAGCTGATGCATGGAACAGACACCAAATTACATTAAAGTACTAGAGAATCATCAGATAACCTATGTAGAAGGTTCTATAGGAATGAGAAGTGCACTAACTGGTTCTCTAACAGAGTAGCTGATGCATGGAACAGACACCAAATTACATTAAAGTACTAGAGAATCATCAGATAACCCATGTAGAAGGTTCTATAGGAATGAGAAGTGCACTAACTGGTTCTGTGACAGAGTAACTGATGCATGGAACAGACTACCAAATTACATTAAAGTACTAGAGAATCATCAGATAACCCATGTAGAAGGTTCTATAGGAATGAGAAGTTACTAACTGGTTCTGTGACAGAGTAACTGATGCATGGAACAGACTACCAAATTACATTAAAGTACTAGAGAATCATCAGACAACCTATGTAGAAGGTTCTATAGGAATGAGAAGTGCACTAACTGGTTCTGTGACAGAGTAACTGATGCATGGAACAGACTACCAAATTACATTAAAGTACTAGAGAATCATCAGACAACCTATGTAGAAGGTTCTATAGGAATGAGAAGTGCACTAACTGGTTCTCTGACAGAGTAACTGATGCATGGAACAGACACCAAATTACATTAAAGTACTAGAGAATCATCAGATAACCTATGTAGAAGGTTCTATAGGAATGAGAAGTGCACTGACTGGTTCTCTGATAGAGTAACTGATGCATGGAACAGACTACCAAATTACATTAAAGTATGGTTGCCACCCGTCCCGTTGTCAGCGGGACACTCACGGTTTGAGTGCTCTCATCCCGCTTCCACTCAAGCCGAGGGACTTTAAAAGTCCCGTTTTTTCCCCTTTGCGCTTGCAGCGCTACGCATTTTAAAATTGCCGTGGAAAAGCCGAAAATACTTCCGTTTTTTCCACGGCAATGCGGCTACGTCACCACCCGGACCTGCAGTTAGAGGGATTCTCTGCTAGGTCTGGGTGGTAATGCAGCACAGTAATTGGCTGCAGCCATCGTAGGGGGCGGGAACTTCTTCTGAAGAGCCCCATAAAGGTCGCAGCTGTAGAGCACTAAGCTCTATAGCAGCTGCGAGTCCCGATAAAAGATCTGATTTTTTTTTTTTCACCATTGAAGCCAGCCTAGCCAGCCAGCCAAGCCAGCAAGGGAGCCAGCCCAGCCAGCCAGCCAGCCAGCCAAGCCAGCAAAGGAGCCAGCCTAGCCAGCCAAGCCAGCAAGGGAGCCAGCCTAGCCAGCAAGGGAGCCAGCCTAGCCAGCCAGCCAAGCCAGCAAGGGAGCCAGCCTAGCCAGCCAGCCAAGCCAGCAAGGGAGCCAGCCTAGCCAGCCAGCCAAGCCAGCAAGGGAGCCAGCCTAGCCAGCCAGCCAAGCCAGCAAGGGAGCCAGCCTAGCCAGCCAGCCAAGCCAGCAAGGGAGCCAGCCTAGCCAGCCAAGCCAGCAAGGGAGCCAGCCTAGCCAGCCAGCCAAGCCAGCAAGGGAGCCAGCCTAGCCAGCAAGGGAGCCAGCCTAGCCAGCCCAGCCCAGCCAGCAAGGTAGCCAGCCCAGCCCTGCCAGCAAGGGAGCCAGCCCAGCCAGGAAAGAAGCCAGCAAGGGAGCCAGCCAGCCCAGCAATAACTGTGAGTGGTAAGTAGATAATTGCATTTTGTGGCTTTAGTTATTTAAAATGGGAATAGTGTGCTTTATTTAAGTTTTTAATGTTTAGTGGTAGATGGGGATGTAGTATTTAAATCTGTGCAGTGGTTATTTTGAGACTTTTGTACTAGTTTAAAATGGGAATATATTGTGGTTTAATTTTTTTAATGTTTAAAGTTAGATGGTGGGTGCAGTACGCAATATTTAAATCTGTAGTAGTTAGTTTGATATTTTTGAGTAGTAGTTTTTAAAGATATAAAACCTGAATGTATATGTAATTGTTATTATGCTTGGGGGTATGATTTGGAAGCATTACTTTTAAAAGGCTGAACTGTGTATAGAAGTTGTTTGTTTCTGTTGGGGGGCAGTGAAATATAAACTTAGTGTGATGCATTTCTATTGTCGTAGCTTTTTCTGGGTATTGTCTGTATGCATATAGGAACTGTTTGAGCATAGTTTGTACTTTTTTTGTATGGAAATATGCACTATAATGCTGTTTTCAGGAAGTTACAATATACTGTTTAGGTAATTTTTCCTGTTCCTGCAAGTCCATGTCTATGTGGTACAAGTCTACCTTTTGAGGGGGAATGTTAACAGTTAATGTAATTCATTTATTATTCTAGTAGGTACACGTTGCCAGTTTGCCAAAGCTGTTTCAAGATTGTTTTCATTTATACTTGTAAATGTGTGCATTTAATTTATTATGCATTTTTAATAAGGTTAAAATGTACTGTTTTGCTTGTAATGTGAATATGGGTGTGTTACTTTTACTTGGGCCTGTTTATTGCATTGCTGTGCTGGATTAATTGCTATGTTTTGAAGTAAAAGGAGCCCATGGAGTCTGCTGTACATTGTAGTTTTAAAGTTAAAATGTTTGGACTTTTTTCCCATTTATTTTTTTTTTTTTGTGGATGGATGCTCTGAAGTTAATGCAATGTATTTGAGATTGTGCTAAACCATGTTACAGGGTAGTTTGCATCTAAGTAGCAAAGTTTTTATTTTGTGTTTTAGTGATGTCTTCAACATACTTATTTACTGTTTTCATTATAATCAGATTATGAGCAGTGCTGCTGTTGGGCATGTTTATTAATAGATCATTGTGCTGTGTAAATTAGTGCCATACATTTCTTAACTGCTGTGGTCAAAAGCTAAATTAGGTCTATGGTATCCACTGTGCATTCTCATTCATTTTACTGTTTTTTGGTTCAGTGAATATGGTTAACTTTTTTTGTCTTATGGGGTGTGGTGGGCATGTTCAGTGGTAAAAATAATGCATTTCATTTTCTACAAGCTGTGTTAATGTTAGTCTTCAATGGCCAAAATGCCCCCTACATTACCTCATTTACTATTTGACCTTTTTCAAACTGTAAACTCTTTTTTGCTCCATTCCTCTATAATACTGCATCTCCTTTAACAACTCTGGTGATGTCGTGGTGGGGGGTGTGGCCAGTGTCATGCTGGCCACACCTCTATCCTGTTGACCACACCCCCATGTCCCACTTTGCCCTTGTTAAAAGGTGGCAACCCTGCATTAAAGTACTAGAGAATCATCAGACAACCTATGTAGAAGGTTCTATAGGAATGAGAAGTGCAATAACTGGTTCTCTGATAGAGTAACTGATGCATGGAACAGACTACCAAATTACATTAAAGTACTAGAGAATCATCAGACAACCTATGTAGAAGGTTCTATAGGAATGAGAAGTGCACAAACTGGTTCTCTGATAGAGTAACTGATGCATGGAACAGACTACCAAATTACATTAAAGTACAAGAGAATCATCAGACAACCTATGTAGAAGGTTCTATAGGAATGAGAAGTGCACTGATTGGTTCTCTGACAGAGTAACTGATGCATGGAACAGACTACCAAATTACATTAAAGTACAAGAGAATCATCAGACAACCTATGTAGAAGGTTCTATAGGAATGAGAAGTGCACTGATTGGTTCTCTGACAGAGTAACTGATGCATGGAACAGACTATCAAATTACATTAAAGTACTAGAGAATCATCAGATAACCTATGTAGAAGGTTCTATAGGAATGAGAAGTGCACTAACTGGTTCTGTGACAGAGTAACTGATGCATGGAACAGACTACCAAATTACATTAAAGTACTAGAGAATCATCAGATAACCCATGTAAACAATTCAATAGGAATGAGAAGTGAACTAACTGGTTCTCTGAGACGGCAGCTGATGCATGGAACAGACTTCCAAATTACTTTAAAGCAAGTACTAGTTTATATATTTTTTTAAAACAGCCTGGACACTTATTATGGGAGCAAGTGTTTTGGTATATTGATGAGCTAGAAGGGCATTAATGCCCATGCCTGAAATATTTGTATGGATGTATGTATTATACTAAACCTGCTTCAGTTGTGATTAACTTTTGATCCCATCAGCAGCAGCAGCAGGTCCTCCATTCATAGACATTATTGTTGAGTCTGCCATCTTTAATAAGGTTAATTCCTTCAGCAAACAGTTCAAAAATCACTCACATAATAAAACAGCTGACTCATGTCCAGGAGTAGAGAGATCAGATCACACAGCCAGTATAACTGGAAGCTCATATAACTCCGCTGAGTTTGACAGATACAAAATTCTGTTGAGTCATATTAAACAAAGGAATGTCACCAGCTTTGGTAATGCTTAACATGACACATCCTCACCAAACCATGTGAAAGAAGTGATATGCTTGTGAGGTGTGAAACTGAGATAGGTTTGTTCATCAAAGACTTCAGCAAACTTGCTTAAACTTTTCGAGGCTTAATGAAAACAGAAAATGAATTCATGAAAGGACAAACAAATATCAGAAAGTACTTTATCATTATAACTTAGATGTATTTGGGAAATAACTAAAATTAGTAACTGATTGCAAACCATATCAAGCCAGCTTTAAGAACCCCAGGTCAAACCAACATGGCATACTTGAAGGATGGTCAATGACACTGTAGCCTTATCAGTTCACAGATTAGCACAAACATGAAGAAAGATAACATAACTGATGTTTCAAGGCATCCAGTGGATAAAAAGGGGAGAGAGAGACATGACAGGGAAGTAGAAGATTTTATAAACATGATATCAAAATAGGTGGTTGCAAAAGCCACAACTTTAAAAGAAATAGAGGAAAGACTGAAAAGAAACATGACTGCAAATATTAAAACATTTTATGTGGGGAATGCATTGTACAACTAACACAAAAATGAAAATGAGAAATGGAAATATGAAATTACAATTATTATCTGTTATGAGTAAATGTTAATATTCTCAAAAACTTTAAAATGTCTATTACTGTATATGAAATCCATCTTGGATTAGTGAAAACAAAAAGCAAGTTTAAAGAGAACATATGGTTCCTAACCATTGACAACTAAATACAGAAACATATTTTCAACTGTATAATTTTTGAATCTTAAATTCAGGAAAATTCCACTATTCCTGCTGAAACTTAAAACTGCCAAAGAATATAAGCATTACTTTGTTGCTGCTGATGTAGTTTATATCTGTTTTTTGTTGTTGTGCCACCATTCACCCATTGCATTCCTGTGTCCCAATGCATCCTCTGTTATGAATAATCTGCCTGTGCCTTCCTCTCACTTTTGTCTACCTGAGGTGGTTTCCCCAGGTCCATCGAAGCAATTGTCAGGCAGTAACTTTACCTTAACCTAAAACTTGTGAGACAGCATTTAAACCACTCATTTCCAACTCTCAAGCTGGATTCTCAAACCCAGAACATAAGCACTGATGTTATGCGCTACTTAATAACAAAGACTCCAGTTGCAGACGGGGTCAAAGAGAACAGATTATGGTGGTTCAGACACACATGAAGGAAAACAGAAGACCATCTGCTGAAGGAGATTTGGGACAGACAGAAAGAAAGCAAGATGAGATGAGAGCATCCAGCAAAGAGATGATGGATCATGTGAGAGAAGACCTGTGACAGTCAGGCATGAGTGTTGAAGAAGGCAGGAGTGTGTCATTGAATCAACAGAGATGTCAACAGTTAACACAACACCCTGATTCCATGTTGAAAATGGGAAAAAAATGGGGTTGATGATGATGGTGATTCTATGCCTTTAAACCAAATCACAATCACAGCACCGATGTCTACATTGTCTAAAGTGAGGAGAGCTTGAAAGTGTGGAGTTTTTGTTTAGGCTCCAAGCATTGAGCAGTAACAATTTAAGGCTGTCTGTAGACTTTTTCACTATGTTGGTAGTTTTGTCTTTATACCATTGCCTACAAAAGGTTCTAAGGCAGTGGATGGGTGACATAATGGTGCAGCAGTTAGCATAGTTGCCTCACAGCAAGAGGTTCTCTGGTTTGATTTTTGGCTGGGGTGCCTTCTGTGCGGAGTCTGTATGTCTTCCTTGTGTTCATATTGGTTTCCTCTGGGTGCTTCGGTTTCCACCCACATTACAAAGACATGCATCTGGAGTGTTTCTCCCTGGGACTCCACTGAAAATGGACTCTGTTCCAGTCAGACTTTCCCAGTAAACAAATGTCAAATAAAGTAATGTTTTAGCCACATAAATATTTATTCTACACAAAATCATGTCTTTAAAGCTGTGAACCTAACACATCTTCTCTATATTCTGTTACATCTTTCATGCAAGATCTAATGGTGCACTTTGTCAAAATGCAGAAAACTGGTTTATACAGACATGACACTACCTGTAGTGCCAAAACATTGCCTACCAGTGCTGTCAAAAATCTCTCCTCTAAGGTAGGCTGTTTCCATAATCATTTCCCTTCATTAACCATAAGATTATTAAATTACCTGACAGTTAGTGTAGAGGTTACAACTGTGAGCTGTCATTTCTAAAGTACAGGGTTTGATTTCCACAGCCTTCCTTTGCCTGATTTGTGAGCCTGAGTAAGTCACTTAACCAGACATTACTGCCAGGTAACTCCTGAAAAAGGAATGTTCATCCAGTGTGCCAACCTGGTTAAAATGTAGACACTATATTCAGTTGAATGATTTACCATAAAGAGTTTACTAATCTGTGTTCATCATTGTCTGTGGCACCTTATTTAAAAGTAATAGCACTGTGAGTTTTTTTTACTAACTTCAGTAGTTCTCTTATTTCTTCCTTTGTAAACATCAAGCAACTTTAACCACACTTGGCTAGCTTGTTACTATCCTTGCCTGCTTTATAGTCACATATACATTTACTATGTAACTGTGCATACTCCACTGCATTTTACTTCTTTTTTGTGTATGAGTGTATTTATGCCTTTGGCCCAGGTTATGACTAAAAGAGATCTTCCTTGAATCACCTCACATAACTCCTGGCATTAAGGTTCAAATCTGTTCATAAGCTGCTTCTGGAAATCAAATAATCTATGGTTTGAGTTTATCCACCTCCATTTGTCTGCTGCTTGATTCTGAACAAGTCACTTAACTATGCAGTGCCCCTGAAAAGAGACACTTATGCTTAGTGGACTTACTCATTAACAAATTGTAACATATATATATATATATATATATATATATATATATATATATATATATATATATATATATATATATATATTTGTGTGTGTATGTTTGTGTGTGTGTGTGTGTATGTGTGTGTGTGTGTGTGTGTGTGTGTGTGTGTGTGTGTGTGTGTGTGTGTGTGTGTGTGTGTGTACAGTGTAGCCTAAGTTTAAACAGAGAAGTGTTTCTTTAAGTATAGACCAGACTTCTGGTAAGTTATATAGTTTGATATTCTCGTTTTTGAGTAACAGGAGTTTCGTTATTGTGGGTTCGGTGTTTTGTAATTCAATACTGTGGGTTTTTGACAGTGTGAAGTATACACACCCACACACACACACACACACACACACACACACACATATATATATATATATATATATATATATATATATATGTATATGGATCTACGTTTTTAAATCAAAACTATGGTTCATCGAACCGTACTTCCTCAAACTCACTTCCACGAAAGTGCATTCCATCGAAAATGCACTTTTGTGGAATAAAAAAACAAAAACAAACTAAAAAACTAAAATAACACACTAAGCAGTGTTATGCAGGGGGCAAGCCCCCCTACTTTAATATTCTCACTCCGAGATCGTACTACAGTGGGGAAAAGGAAATATTCCCTTACCCCCACTATACTACGATCTCAACAAAACTTTCCTTAATTGTACATCAACAGTATACGTTGATGTACAACTAAGGCAAGATGCAAATTGCATGTTTCCCTTTTTATCTGTTTACTTTAGCGAAAGTGCATGTTCGACAAAATGCACTTTTGCTAAAGTAATTTCGACAAAGTACGGTTCAATAAAATAAATAGGACCCTTATATATATATATATATATATGTGTGTGTGTGTGTGTGTGTGTGTGTGTGTGTTCAACGGAGGGAAGCTTGCCCCCTGCAAAAAAAAAAAAAAAAACCACTTGGAATGCTTTTTGTCAGCCAGGTTTTTGTCACATTTGGTGTTCCAGTCTTCTGCAGGTTACACATAGTGGAAACCAATGTCTGCAGCCTAAACGAGACTTCATTTCACTGTAAATCCTGTACTTGGGTCTTTACAGCACTTCTTTCATATACTAGGTAGTGTATGCCATGCATTCAGACCAGATGACAGTTGTGGGTGAGGGGTGTCTCCATATTTATGAGACATCATAACACCTCCAGGTAGATCCCAGAGACTCAAAAACTAAATTTATTAAAGTCCAACTTACCTATATCAAGACAAATTGTCAATTTATATCTTGTTATAGGACACTGTCTGTATCTCCAGAATACAATGAGAGATTTATAAACTTGACCACTAAACTATACCTAGGAAAAAAATCAAAAAGTGAATATGTCCAATGTCCCCTGGACTTAATAAATGATAATTCCCTAGAATAAATAGCCAGCCTTGTAGAGTTTGTATCATTCTGGACATAGTCTTTATCAACATTGCCCCCAAGTGTATCATGCCTATAGTATCTCACTTATTAGTCAAGTCAGACCACACATTAGTAACTTTCTCCTTTAAAGTTGCAACTCTATCACTGTAAGTTAGCAAACTTACTTAAATTCTATGGTGAGCTCTCCAAGTTTAATTGCAGCCTCACTACCTCATAGGAAGCTTCAGCTGTCACATATACCCAAGAAGCTTTTTCCACTGTTGAACACTGGATCTCTGACCGTTGCCTACTCCTCAACCCCAAGAAAACAAAGTTGCTATTGTTCTCACCTACCCACAAATCAAGCTCTCTTAATTTCTCTATTACTTCCTCTGATAACACTCTGATTTCTCCTGATGCTACTACAAAACTACTAGGAATAACTATTGACAACAATTTCAGTTTTGATTCTCATATTAACAACACAATAAAAGTAATAAACAAAAAGATTGGTTCCCTTTATAGAATCAAACCATTCCTTACACCTGAAGCTCGGACCACCTTAGCTAGTTCTCACCTTATCTCTACCCTTCTATATGCTTCTACTATTTATACCAATCTCTCTAAAAATAACCTCAAGAAACTTGCTACATCTTACCATAATATTGCTCGATTTGCCACAGGATCCCTCTTCAGAACCCATCACTGTCTTAACCTAAAACAACTAGGCTGGCTTGAACTCCCTAACAGGCTGATTTATCAACAGCTCTTAACTGCTCACAAAATTCTATATCAGCCTTCTAAAACACCAATTCTCTCTAACCTCATTACGCCTTATAATAACTTGAAACACCTACGCTCTTCAAACAAACTATTGGTTAATATTACCATACCCAATAACTCTGCAGGTGACAGCCTTTTTTCTAACTCTGTTGGAAAAATGTGGAACAAACTGCCATCTGATATCTCATCTTTGTCTAGTCTTCCACTCTTTAAAAAAGAGCTGAAAACACATCTCAATAAACACTGGCTTTGTTCCTGTAACAACCCAGATTAACCTTTCTTTTTCCTTTCCTCCTTAATTCCTCCTCACACAACATCCTATAGACATATGTAAATAAAAAAAAAAAAAAAAAAAAAAAAATTTTTTCAAAATATTTTAATTATTTTCTTTTCACCTTTTTCCATATTATATACTTATATTTTTAGAATTTGTATAGCAAATATCTACTTAACTTTGTTTATGTAATTTCCTGCTATGACTATGCCTGTCTGCATGTATATCTCATGTTCTGACTCAATGTGTTATTAATTTTGACCTTGTATTGACTGTTTCTGTGAATTATTTGTAATATCATTGGAGCTTTTCTCCCCGGGCCTCCACTGAAAATGGACATATATCCAGCTGGACTAGCCCGGTCAACAAATGTAAAATAAATAAATAAAATAAAATAAATATAACTGTGTTCTACTTCCACATCTAGAACTGTATAGATCTATCAGTCCCCAGCACTTCCACATCTAGAACTGTATAGATCTATCAGTCCCCAGTACATCCACATCTAGAACTGTATAGATCTATCAGTCCCCAGTACATCCACATCTAGAACTGTATAGATCTATCAGTCCCCAGTACTTCCACATCTAGAATTGTATAGATCTATCAGCCCCCATTACTTCCACATCTAGAACTGTATAGATATATCAGTCCCCACTAGAATGAAATATCATGAGTAATTCAAAAATATAAAGCACTTTGATGGTCCACTAGCATAAATATGCTCTTTAACAAAAGAAATAAAAAACTTTTAAAGTCCTACAAGAAATTACAAGCCACAAGCTTTAAAGATTTTATCAAAAGATTCAATAAAGACCTTAAAAAGGCATCAGCATAGTCAGAGTTAAGAAAGAATTTGAGCAACTGCAGCCAAGCTTAACTACAAATCCTTCTTTGATTACATTGGGAAACTGAGAAACAACACCCAGAAGTGCTCTGAACTAATACTACATGGAATCACTTACACTGACCCTAAAGATAAAGCTAACTTAATTGCAGACAGAGTTAATGCCGGCTTTACCCTAGAAATCTCTGAGAGTCGTGCAAAGATATCTATGTTTTTCATTCTGAGCCTTCAGTGACCCTACCCTATTGATGTCTTGCACCCTGACAACACAAACAGCTCCACAAACACTCAAGTTAAGCATTGAAACAGCCACCGTCAAATAAATAAAACATATTGGATACATGTTAAACGTAATGACACATTCACTTCCTTCAGAAATAGAAGTGGAAAGTACATCCAGAGGGTGGGTATTGGCAAAACATAAATGGTCTCTTAACTTATTTGCTTGTAACTCTTACTTTCCTGTGATCCAATGTAAATTTCCACTGAATCACATATCCATTTTGCCTTGGCTTGTCATGTCATATGCCGAAGTCTTCACATCTGACTAACAGTACTGGAATCTAGCTGGGCAACCCACTAAATACCACCTAATTGTTAATGATGCAGTAGTATAAACAGAGTACAGCATGCGGCCCGACCGTTTAGGTGATCGAACACCTAAACATCAATCTTCTAATATCGAACCGCACAATGTCAAACATGCCAGGGAAACACGTCCCTTGGCCACAACACAAAAAACATTACTTTACATCTAAATTAAGTAGGGGGCTTCAACCCCAGCACCCCCCGATGTTAAATCAGCCTTTTGCCGTTTTTTGTTTTCGATATTAGAAGATCGATGTTTAGCTGTTCGATCACCTAAAGATTCGGTCTTCTAATATAGACCCCATTCTGTATACTGTTCAGTAATGTTATTCTATATTCTCTTTCTGACAACACAAAGATCAGCCAGAAATTCATGAAGGGCCTTTAAAATAAAACCCAACAGATTTGTCTCTGTATAGCTTCATAGGTTCACAGGTATATACTAGGTTAATGATCACTAGGGCCTTTATAAGCCTAGCTATGCAATTCAAGCCAATGTTGTCTCTATGTATCATGGGTGTTTATTAGGAGGGGGTATTTTAGGAAGTTCCTCGAGGTTATGTGGAGGGGAGGTATTTTAGTTTGGGCATTACTCTTTGCCTCTGTCTATCAGAGTCATGGGGCCAGACCAGGGTGAATTTCCGATTTCCCATCCTTTGGTCAAGGTTACCCTTCAATACGGTTAGGGATGGACTCTGCAAACGTGGATGGGAAACCTGTTCTGGGGCATGTGGATCCTTTGAGACACATATACTGGATGCCTCACCAATATGTCTTATTTATCTCACAAGAAAAATTTAAATCCTTGGATCTAATGGTTCGGATGCTGTTCATTTTGTGGATGTGCAAAAGGTCCATCAGAGCTGGATCTGAGGATGATTTGCATTCCAGGAATAGATCATCTCAGTATCCCATAGGAGGCTGAGCATAGAGATAGGGCTTTAATGGAATTTGTACTAGACAATGTATCTATACCCTGGATTCTCCTGGTAAGGAACCTTTGTCGGCATTCCAGCTATTGCATATGTCAGGTCATCTCCATGCCATAGAGTGAATTATACTCAATGATGGACACTATGGCATCCTTAGACTGGATGTCATTGTCTTACATATATGTTGGGCAGCACAGAATGATTTTCTTACTACCTTGGTCACATGTTGGCCAAAGGCTAGATTACTGTCCACATATGTTCCCAGTTTTCTAACTACCATTTTAACTCTTAGTGGTGTCTTATCAATGGAGTAATTAGTCTGGGTGGCAATTTTCCCAAAAAGGACTGTAATGCATTTCTTGGCATTGAGTTTTTGTCCATGACTTTGGCACCAGTCATTTGTCTGTGTTAGACCCTCTTCTAAGATGTTTTTTGACATGGAGAGAAGCTATAATAGCTCCCCATTTGCATTTATCTGCAAACTTGGTCAGCCAAAGGATCTTGACCTTAACATTTACTCTGAGAAGCAGATGCGAAATAGGAGCTGTCCCAGCACAGAACCCTGAGGCACCCAAATAGTGACCGGTCTCTTAGTAGAGGTGGTATCATTAACCCTGACTTCTTGGTTCTTGTCTGTGATCCAGCTGGCAATCCAGCAAGTTATGTAGGGGTTTATACCCAGTTTGCTGAGTTTGTCAACTATACCTGAGTGGGGTATAGCATTAAATGCCTCAGCCAGGTCCAGGAAGGTGGTATGTAGCATCTTCCCCTCATCCATTGCCTTGGTGAAGTTCTCAAAAAAGTCCACCAGGTTTAGTAGACGTAACCTTCCCTTCACAAAGCCAAAGTCTAGTGTCTGAAAGTTGCCTATGTCTTTGTTGATCATTTCCATGATAATTTGTTCCATGGCTTTGCATGTTGTACTAGTCAGACTAATACGTATGTAGTTTCCAGGGGTGGTTGATGCTCCAACCTTGTGAAGTGGGATAACTGTTGCAGTCCTCCATTCTTGTAATAAAAAGCCTATTTTGAGGCTATAGTTGAAAAGCGACTCAAGTGGTCCTGATAGGTCATGTTTCAAGCTATTTAGGAGGCATCCCAGGATATTGTCAGGCCCCATTGAGACTGTGTTTTTGGCCTTAGTGAGCATTGCCAGAACCTGCTCCCTTTTAATAGTTGAGGGGTTGTGCTAATAGGTATTTAATGGTAGGAGGACAGGAGAGGAGTGGGGAGTGAAGTTTGAACACTATTTCACTCTGCTTGGTGAAGGTGGCACCGCTGACCGCCAGTTTGGCATACTGGTGTGTGCTACCTTTGAGGTTTTGGACATAGCTATAGAAGGTCTTGTGGTTGACTTTAGCCTATGAGGCTAGCTTGACCTTGTAAATGGCCTTGTTGGGTGTAATTAGTTCTCTTTATTTCCTGTTAACTTTAATTAGAGAGCTCATATCATTATGGGAGCTGCTCTTCCTGATTTTAACCATGGCATTTTTTCCTTTTCCTATACATCTTACTAAGGTTAGGATTTCACCAATGTGGTTTGTTTTTAGAGTTTGTTTTGGCCTTACTTCTAGGAGATACAGCAGTCTCTATGCAGCCATTTATATATTTGTTCCAGGTTTCTGTGAACAATTCCTCATAGGTTAGTGTGAAGTCGGGAATGGGAGGGGTATTGAACTTTGATAAACTAGCTTAATAGGGTATAGTCGAGGACGTAACACTAGGGGGAGGGAGAGGTGCAGTGCTCTCCTACATCGGAGAGTACCAGATTCAGTATGTTTGAACCATTGGTGGGTGGTCAAGGGTCAAATGTGTTAATAAAAACCAGAAACAATTGTGCCTGTGAGTATAAGGCAGTGTATATTTCCCAGTCTATAAAGGAGCAGTGAAAGTCTCCTATAAAAAGGTATTTGGTTTAATGGTGAGTGCCTCCAGTAGGTCTAAGTATGAGCTATGGGATTCTAGCAACAAAGATGGTAATCTATAGATTGCTAGGATATGGTACAGGACTTTATCTATGGTGATTTGCATGTGGATAAAGTCCAGGGCATTGTTCTGTTTAACTGGTGTAGAGTTCGGCTTGTTTAAATAGATTGAGTCTCCTCCACCTTTTGTCCATGTCTGTGCAGCTGCTGGTTTAAATTTATGGAAGGCACAGAAGCCATACAATGCTGGAGTATTTTCTGTGAATTTAAACCATGTTTTGGTAACATTACTGATGTCTGGTTTACATGTATTTGGTCGAGCGACCGAAGGTCGATCCGTTGTAAGTCCGAACCTAAATGTCGAATCTCGTATGCCCGAATGCTCAGAATGTCATGTGCAATGTCAAATTAGAAATTCCCGATTGCACAACTGTCGCAACAAGCGCTACCATGGGTCGAGAGGGGGGAATAGTAGCCTGACTTAGGTTCGACATCTGCAGATTCAACATTCTGCGATCCTGGGGTTCTGCCGTCAACACCTTTGCGTTCACACATCAGTCATTTGCACAAATGTATGTATACCCTGATGTCTATATTCTTCAGAGTGAGGAGAGCTTGTAGGGTGTGGAGTTTCTTGTTTAAGCTTCCAGTAGTGAGCAGTAAAACCTTTAGGTTTCTTTGGGTTTTCTTTGCTATGTCAGTAGGATTGTCAATTTGGCATTGCCTAAAAAAGGCTCAAAAGGGGAAGATAAAGGTTAAGCCTATATTTGGAAGCCTAGAGAAGACAGTGGCAGACCATCCTTTGCAAAGCATTGTGGTTTGCTAACCACGTCCTCCCAGGCTGACCAATAGTGAATCCTCGTGAAAAGACACAAGAAACTAAGCCAGTTATTGAAGTCAATCATCTTTTATTCATACTGCGGCATCATCGTTGGTAAAAGTAGAATGTTGCTCAGTGCAAGGCATGTACCTGTCTGAGACACATATTCAGAGAGATCAACAATGTCTCTCTTCATATAATTCAAGAAGTAAGTCTCAGGTCATTAAAGCCTACACAGACTATGATAGAATCATACTGGTACCTGTGGTGCAGTGACTTGAGTGTGTGCATAACTTGGAGGATCCTGGCTCCAGATAAACAGGAAACCATTATCTTCTCTTTGTTCAGTCTGGTGAGTGAGGCTTCTGCATATAGTACAATGGCGTTCCCGATGACAAGAGTCTTGGGTAATGTGTTGGCTTGGCTTATGGGCTTTGCAGAGAATAGGCATATGTTTGTGCTTTGACTGGCTTTTCTGTGACTGCTTTTAAGATTACCAAAAATAGACATTCCCATTTATAGGTGTAGAACGTCTTTGAGGTTTGGGAAAATTACATTAGTCTGTATGTGTGGTGAACGCTGTGTGGTGGATGTAGTGTGTGTGTGTGTGTGTGTGTGTGTGTGTGTGTGTGTGTGTGTGTGTGTGTGTGTGTGTGTGTGTGTGTGTTCTTGACAACATTGTTTGTATGTGAGGTTTTTACCTCCAGTGAAATTGTGTATTTCTTGCATACTGTGTTTGTTTCTTAAAGGATTAAATGGTTGCCTGTGAACATGAGACAATTGCAACATTGTCTGAGGATGCCCATATCTGCCAACCTGGCTACAGAGACATTTGGAAATTACACATCCATGTTGTCCGGACCTTTATTTAGGTGGGCTACGGTAGGTTATGGACTGTGTTATACAAAGGTCTCCTTGGCTGGTCTCTGTGGTTTGGCACTACACTAGGTTAGACTGTGCTAAGATTTGATAGCAGTCCTGTTTAGTGAGCTGGAGACACTTTGCAGTAAGGGAGATTAAATCAAGTGCAATAATGGTTTGCTGTCTGGGCACATAGTATTATAAATATATGGAAACAATGGGTGAGAAAGTCCTGAAATAAGTTACACAACAAACAATAGTAATGAAAGACGGAAGGGTGGGGCTTTGGAAGTCCGATTACCATAAGGAGTAATAGCCAAGAGACACAGCCTTATAAAACCACAGCAAGAGAAGGCTGGGAGCGCGAGTCTTATGATTAGAATTTGAGAAATGTTTAGCTTAATGTCTGAATGGGGTGGGCAGACTCAAAGAACAGGGGGAAACCCAGTATCAAGGTAAACACAAAGGCACTGGAATGCTATTTGAAGCTGGTATATGCAGCTATAAAAGTACCAAAGAACAAATCCTGGAGCAGAATTCACAATACTGCCACTAATGCAGTCCTGCCACAGACTAAGCCACCAGACTATGCAGAAATTTACCAGTAATGCTGTAATAAATTACTAAATATGACTCAAATCTTGACAGTAGATCATAATCCTGCTACAACTGTGAAAGAAGAAACAAGACTTATTGAGGCCTCAGACTGCATTGAAAATGTAAAGTGCAGCGTTTTACATATAATACTACTTTTGGAAATATAAGTACAGTATAAAGTTAAAACAATACTAAACAAAAACAAAACAATAAATAAATAAATACAAAAGTGCAAACAGATAACCTTTTTGGTTTAACCATGGACAAAAAGCTGAGAAGTGCAAAAAGTATCACCACACAGGTCTCTATAACTGCAGCCTGAAATATTAAAGCAGAATTTAAGTAAGTTTTTTTTTCTTCCCTTTTGATCAAAAGCTTGTATTGCACATCTTTTAGAGCCTTGAACAAAAGAGGCAGGGCTTTTTTTTCTCTACAAATGAGTTTATAGGGTCTTGCACCTTGTTTCGCAGAAATAATAATTGAAACTAAAGGAGGAGAGCTATGTTACTGGGGTGCAACAGCTTTCATTTCAGTTTCCTATACTGATTAGATCCCCATTTCCCACCATGTTTACCCTAAAATATTTCTATGCTCAGCGCATGTTATCCTGAAGGAAACTGTACTACATTCCTACCAGATGAAATTAGTTTTCTACCAAGCAGACAATTTTAATTAAAAATCAAACCTGTTGGCATGCAACTATTGGTGGGAAAAGGGCAGCACATTCATTTTATAGATGTGAAAAAAAGAGAAGGCAACCTAGAATCCTATTTTGATTGAATGAGTGATCAAGAAAAGAGTTTCACTTTAGTATAAAAAAAAAAAACGGACCCATCATTGCAGAACATTCATAGCTGTCAACTCCTTTACTCAAGAACAGGGGACAAAGCCAAAAATAATGGGTAGACAATGACCCAAGATCAGGTGCAGGTTTTTAAATACTTCTCAAAATCAATTAAAAGGCTAACAGAGCAACACATTTTGAATCAACATACATTTTCTGAATAATACAAAGCATGGAGCTCTAATGTATAGCATTAATGACATTGAAATTCTCAGTTATTTACCTGAAAGCCAAATGTTTTAAGAGGGACATTGCAAAAATGTGAAGCAAAATCAGGAATATTCTGCATCATAGATTAGTACTAAGCTAACTGCCCTTGCGAGTCATTTTTTAAGCCCAGCAAATTATCCCTTGTGTGACTCAAACCCTGCGTTTGTAAGGCAAACACCTTAACCATTAGGCCACTCTCCCAACCCTGAGAGACAGCTGAGTTGTATGAGAACATCTAAGTGTGCAGTCATTTATTTTTCCAGATACTCACTTAATACAGTTTGGGTCACAGTGGATCAAGAACCCATTCTGGTACTGAGTGGGTGTACATTGAAAAACAAGTTTTAGATGTAGATAAGTCCAGCACATGAAAATAGGCACACACACACACTCTCTCTCACAAACACACACACACACACACACACACACACACACACACACACACACACACACACACACACAAGCTGAAAAACAAGTTTTAGGTGGAACAACAGTCCATCACACGAATAAAGACACACACACACACACACACACACACACACACACACACACACACACACACACTCACACACAAGCTGAAATACAGGTTTTAGGTGGAACAACAGTCCATCACATAAACAAACACACACACACACACACACACACACACACACACACACATGCACACACATGAGCGCCCACCCACACAGACACACACACACACACACACACACACACACACACACACACACACACACACACACACACCATGCTACCTGCAGCCAAACCGGAGAACTACCATCCAGCAGTCTATTTACACCATGCCTTTACAATCCATTCAGACAAAGAGAGGATATACATCTTCAGCATACAGAGTACCCTGGCCAGTGTCCAAGCTGGAGACCCAAGTATAACTAGAATGGACAACCAAATGCTGTAAGGCAGCAATGTTAACTGCTCTGTCACTGTGCCACCAAGTCACCTAAGTAATTCATCTCAACATCCTCTCTTGCTTTTCCCACAGCTTGGGTGTAAGATACTATCCCTAGCCTTTAATCTCTGATATAGTATACCTTTTCATCTCACCTATTGTTGAAGATTTCAGGAATTATGTCCTATAGGTACTCAGTTTTACCCACTAAAGTCAAAATAATTCAAGCATGGTGAATGCTAACTTAGGTAGAAAACAGCCTTTTAGCTGTTGTTAATGCAGTATTCCCCTACCTGATCTGCTGCGATTCTACAGAGTAAAGGTTGCTTTAGGTAGATAATGGTTGTAATCATTTTAAACTGTACAACACTGCCAGCATTTCTAGAGGTTTGTCTTGCTTTATTTACCTGTTTAGTGATATCACTCTAAAACACTTAATTCTAACTCATACGATTTTGTTTTGTAGAATTATATCTTACTGTAGACACTGACATGTTTATACTGCAGAGAATATTAATATTCAGTCTACTGACAAGTGTAATGTTTTCGCATCATTATGACATAATCCTCAATGAATCATTTATATTTTTCTTCCATTTTAAGATGGAAAATTGTTGGAGCACACATAAAACATTAAAAAAGGTTTCTGAACCTAGACTGGGAATGCCAAGCAAGAATGAAATGCCTGGTTTCCAGTTTCAGTTTGCTTCCACCGTCACTTTAATTCAGAACTAAAATTAAAATTAATGATTCCATATACTCATAAGTAAAACCATTAAGCCACGTAATCTGTGTGTGTCATTTTTCATTTAACATTGAAAGAGCAGCCATATAAAATGCCTGGGAAGGTTATATTTTCATAATAAATATTTTATGCATGAGCGTATCCTGAAAATCTATGGGGCTATTCAAAATAAAAAAAAAAAAAAAACATTTAAACTGTTTCCATCCATCCATCCGCAACCCCTTTTTCTCATTTCGGTACATGGGGTTAGGGTGTCACTTCAACAGGGGCAATCATCTAGAGCCAGGTTTTACACTGCCAGGTGGCTAGCCCTGCTGTAGGTTTAAACTCTGTTTTACTGTGACTAATTTTTTTGTAGGTGAAAGTCATGTTTGTATCTCAATGGATTTTTGCCATGGTAACTCAAATGGTTGAATTTTACTAGAGGTTGTCCACAGTTGTCCTAAATAAAAAGGTTGATTCCTTAGAAAACCCAGACATTATGCAGCTAAAATAAAAACGATATAGCTTTGAGATATTGTCTGTGTTAACTTCAGCAGGATAACAGACATTTTTTTTCCAGTACATTAAGCTTGTTTTCAAAAGGGAGGATCAGAGCTATAATAGCAAAAGGAAAACACCAATCCTTCATTTGACAAAGATTATTGTACTGTGATGTTTAATAGCCTTTTTTGTAATGTCTGGAGTCTAGACACAAGCAATTTGAGAGGCATTTTCACCAATGAAGTGAAAAGAGCATTATCTTTGGTCTTATGAGATTTATTATTTTAAACATTCTGCAGAGGGATATGCAGTAGTACATTTTCTAA
This sequence comes from Protopterus annectens, assembly GCF_019279795.1. Lineage (NCBI taxonomy): Eukaryota > Metazoa > Chordata > Ceratodontiformes > Protopteridae > Protopterus > Protopterus annectens. The sequence goes on from NC_056729.1 coordinate 1,683,094,778, forward strand.
ATTACTCAGCTGTTTTTTTATTAAAATTTGCTGTCTCGTGAACTGAAAATGACCACAAATGCTTGATTTTTTTATTTGTGTCTATTATTTTTATGTTATGTTCTGCTGAAAAGAAACACAGTCTGACACTTTGATGCAAAGAAATACAGTGTTAGTGATATTCTTAATCAGTATTAGACACTGTTCCATCAATGCTAAGGGTATAAAGTCAGATAGACACTGAGAACCAAATGTGAGACAGCAACACTAATCACTGCATCATTGCTCTGCCTAAGTTTGTCGATAAAGTATAATAACTACAAAGTAGGTTATTAAAATGTATATACTTCTTAGATTTTGCTATTCGGGTCAGTTCTACTGAGGCAAATGGCATTTTCTGGGGGGGGGGGGTGATCCATGTTTTGCTTTCATACTGACCATGGGAAATGCAATCATGTTACCTGTGGAGCTCCACTTGTATTTGCTGGTAGCCACAGATTGTTATGATGGTGGTACATAAGACTGGAATCCAAAATTTCATACAACTGTCAAATGAATTTATTTTCAGTACAGGTGATTCTAAACGTAACACATTCCAGCACACAAAACAAACAGTGTTGGTGAAGAAAATAAATACAGTTCCTGTTTGAATCAAATTCAGGACAAGTAACATAAGCAAACATGTCTGTATTAGATAAAGCGGTCTATTAGAAGTGCTGTAGAAAATAGTGTACAATAAAAGTTTGACACCAAAAGTGTTCCAAAGCTTATAACGAGATAGCTGGGGAAGATGGAAGGAAACAGTACCAGAAAAACTGAATGTAAATTGCAGTTTTAAGAAACAGATTCAAGAAAGAAGCAGAGACTGCCATGAGCCGCGACAGCATGCGAAGAGAGCAGTTGCTGAGTCAACAGGTTCAGTGTTTGACTCATACTTGTTAATTGTCCAGGTTTTTGCAGAATGCCCAGATTTTTGCCTCATACTTTTGGTCTCTTCCTCATAAAAAAATGTTTTTTTTTTTACAAATCACTGGGATGAGCTAAGGATTAAAGACACTAAATAGTGACATACATTTGAGTTTTACATTTTTCATCCTTCGGAAAATGCATGCTAACCCACATCCTGCTATTCTAGCAACTTTCTAAGTTTATAAGAGCAATATTTAAAATGTGTCCCTATTTTTGGCCCTTTGCCCCCCCCCCTTATGTTGAGCTTTGCCCAGATTATTTGCACTAAGAGCTTGAGAGGTATAGGGCTTGTTAGTGCTAACTGAATGAAAGCACAGCAAAGTGCATAGCGGCAGATATAGAGGTTTCTTGTTTCAACAAAGCTGAGAAAATAGTGAGAGAGGTAAATGGGTAACAGCAAATCAAATGGGACAAGCTGCCTGAAATGACTCAAACAAAGTGTAAGCCCTGCTAACTAAAATAGTGAGAGAGGTAAATGGGTAACAGCAAATCAAATGGGACAAGCTGCCCGAAATGACACAAAACAAGTGTAAGCCCTGCTAAATTCCCTGCTTTTATGAGTTAATGTTTTTATGCACCTGTGATTTCTATGCTTTTATATTCATGCTTTCCTCACAATTCCAGTAGGAATACTTTTGGTGAAATGTGTGACTATTTATTTTAAAAAATGAATTTGTTCATGTATATTTATATTACAACATAAATGCAAAGCTCTTTGTGACCAGAAACCTGGGTTACTTCCCTGAATGAGGAGTCCAGTGAGAAAAGTTCAACAATGCTAACCTGGTGATGGTTTGTTAGAGTAACCAATCACGCTAAGAAGCATGTATCTTGAGGGCCGTTGACATAAAAAAACAAAAAAAACTTGCACTGATAATATATAAATTCCACTTGACTTTATCGGCACATCAGAACTGAACCCACAACCACAGTCGCAGCACCAATCACTATATCATTTTATGCATTATGTTGTTTCTGGCCAAGGATATTATGATCGATTGAGGCTCAAACTCTACTCTACATTGCATTTTTCTTGTAAGAGAAGGTGATAACCCATGCTTTCAATAAATGTGGGAAACATCACATTTAAGTGTGGAACATACATCTCAACTGTACATATTTTCACAGAAAATGTCCTGATTTATTCCTGTCATTTTTGGTCAGTTTCTCATAATATTGTGGTTTTCTGGCAAACTGTTGGTAAATCATTAAGGGTTGAAGTCAGAAAATAATGATAGACATTGGAGTTTCAGACTTTATACCCTTCAGAAAATTAATGCTAATGCAAAACATGTTATTCTATCAACTTTCTAAGTGTATAAGAGAAATATTTTTAAAAAGTGTCCCTATTTTTGGGCATACGGCCTTTCTCCTCCCATTATTTATGGCTTTGTCCAGATTTTTCCTCTAAGAGGTTGAGAGGTATGGTGTGAAATGTGACAATATTTAATGGCATTAGGATGTACTGCATATGGGTAGGACATGCACAGTAAAATGGGAAGCTAGGGAGCTGGCATAACAGTAAAGGTATTTACCTTGCAGACAATAGATACAGGTTTGATTCTTCCATAAAGGAAATTGGCTTGTTTAAAATGGTATACAAATGCAGCTTATGAAACACAATTATGTTTGACGATAAGAAATATTTTTCAGAGTCTTTCATTGAGCTGTTCATTTTATGAAAAAAACAAATAAATAAAAAATCAATAGTTAAAAAGAAAACCAAAGAGAAAAAAAAGTGTTGCAAGTAAATGCATTTGGCATCGAAAGAGTGTTGCTGGGTGCAGAAACCAGTAGATAGAGGAAAATGAATTCTCCTGATGATGATTGATGGATCAGAGTTAATAACAGGAACTTGGCAACAAGTTAATGTGGGCCTTTGGTTCAGAGAAGGAAAATTGGAAATAACCAAGCAAACAGCAGAGAAAGGGAGATAATTAAAACTGATTCTAATTGTGCTACCATGAGAAAATTAAACATACAAGACTAAAATAAAAGAATAATAAATCAGGAAGCTGTTATGAATAGTTTATTTAAATATAAGAAGTGTTCAAAGTAAAATGAGGGAAGCTACCATTTTACACGAGCCCTGGTTAATTTATATTTCATTCTATTATATGAGGTATATGGGTACTTAAAGAACTATTGGTACCCCTGCCTTTGACTTCCCAATTCAAGTTGCACAGTGTGTTTAGGCTTTCAGTAGAATATGTAAGTGGCACTCAGTAGCCACAAGTGCTAGTCCACATGGTGGGAAGATGATGCAGTACCAAGGAGACCACCAAGACCACATGGCCATAAGATACGCTAGTAAGGAGACCACCAAGGGAGATCTAGACAATATGTATTCCTCTATCTCGTCAATCTCTGCACTGTTAAAGTACGTTCTATGACACATTAAACTGGCCTCCCAGACATTTTAAAATGAAACTTTTAGCCTGTAAGGATCAGAAAGAAATACCAAAGTAAACAAGAAAGCTAGGGTAAGACTGAGAAACCGCTTATGTTACTGGCTGCTTTGTCTCAGATTGTGATAACAGGATTATTTAATAAACATAAAGCCTTTATACCTCTGATATATCCATTTCAGGACTAAGGTTAGTTTTTATGGTTTCCAGTGGCAGTGAGGAGGAAAAAGGGGGATGCAATCACATGTCTTTGAATATCCCCAAAGGCTGATGCATTCCTAGACTCTGTGATTAGTAACCCTTCTGCTACCTATGGTATTGCTGATTCTCACAATTTTGGGGACAGGAAAATAAAACTGCACACCTGGCATAATATTTCATAGGTTCATAAATTACTACTAGATTAACTGACCTTGGGGGCCATTTTAAGCCTTGCCAATTAACCCATGTGGGAATCAAATGCTGCACTTTGTTTCTGTAAGGCATATATCTTAACCATTATGCCAACTTCTCTCTGTAAAGATATCAGGTGGGAAGAAACTCAGGAATTCCAATGGAATGAGATCTGGTATTGGCAAAATAAGATTTAAAGGTTACATTTGGCAACAACTGGAATTTAATTCCTCTTGTGATCTTTTCCAGTTGCTGGCATTACTTCTAAAAAAAAGAGGGAAGAGCAGGAACCTCTGGACTTCAACATGCCTAATCCATTTCTAGTGCGACTGGAAAGTCATCAAAAAGAAAATGATAGCAGGTTGTAATTCAAATGGTTGTAGAGGTGACTAATGGGTGACATTTAAAACAATGGTGTGTTATGTACATTGACCTCAATTGCTACTTCTCCATGTGATATAAAGACATAGTGAAAAGTAGTGTTTATATTTAATTATGTTTGTTCAGATTTTAAACTTTTTTTTTAATTTCTCTAAATCTTTTGGGCTTCTAATACCATGAAGGGAATGGACCCCATTCCTAAGTCAAAGTACGATTAAAGTTCATGATATTAGTATTGTTTCAATCCTTGATATCAGCCAAACGTGATCTTTGCGGCACCCACAATGTGCCAGTAATGGCTCCTTCTGCAATTCGTACAGGGTTACATGTATTGGTAACGTATCTAAACATGATTATGGATTCTTTTTTATAAGACTACTTGCTCCTGCTATTATTGGAACTGTCTGGGTATCATTTTCCACATTGTTCTCATTTCTGCCTACAGATCCTGATAGTTTATGACTTTGTGTCTCTTTGTACACAAGACACTGTAGTCACTGGGTTTAGCGATTACAATGATCAATGCTACCTTTGTCTTCTTTTCATGAACCACTATATCCAGTTTTCTAGCATCTACTGTATCTTTTGAACTGTTGGTAATAGATGATCCCATGTGATGTAACTTCTTCATTTTCTATGATGCTTTGTGGCTCATGTTTCCAGAGTTTTTCAGCCACTTCAATACCATAATGTTTGCACAATCCCCAGTGCAACAGTCTTGCCTCATTATTATGCCTTTCAGTATACAGTCCTTCTGTCATTAGTATGTCCCAACCAGCAACGAGGTGTGTGACTGTTTCCAATTTGGTTTTACAAAGCCTACATTTGTCTGTTTCTCCCACATGTTCAATGGACTTTGTAAACCACCGTGTAAGTAGCCCACTATCTTAGGCCACCAATATTAACATTTCATCTCTTTTTTGAATTTATCTCTCCCTAACCATTTCTGTGTTTGTTCAGTCCTGATCAACATGAGGTTCTTCCAGAAGTTTTCTATACTTGCAACTATATTTATGCATTTTCCACATTTCATAGATTCATAGGTTCATAGGTTCATATTAGGCTATCTGCCCTAGGGCATTTATAAGCCTAGCCCGAGTGTGTGTGGCTTTCGCCACCCCTTGGAATGAGAATACTATGCCCATTTAGGGTTTAGTTTACTGTGCCTCTGTCTAGTAGTGACACAGAAATGACACCCGGGGTTAACCTATGATCTCCCATCCACTCATCAAGATTTCTCTTGAAGAGAGTCAGTGAGAGGCTCTGCCTAACATGGACTGGGATTCTGTTCCAGAGTGTAGGGAGCCTCTCATTTGGTCCTTCACCTTATAGTCTTTCTTTTCTTTTTGGCACATTCAGTTGCCTGATTTTTATCTACGTCTGGTTTGATTTCCATTCCTGCTTCATGAGCATGAAGCATCCTTCTTGTTTTCCTATCTAATCTATCCAACACGTTTTGGGGCCAGTCAATCACTCTAAAACTGTAAGTTAGGATAGGAAGAGCAACTGGGTTTATAGCTTGGATTTTGTTCCTAGATGTCAATGCTGTTTTCAGGATTAATTTAAGTCTTCTAAAGTATTCCTTACTAGGTTTTATTTGCATTTGTTCATGTTTTATTGCTGATCCTTCATCAATTCCCAAATATTTATGTACTCTCTCTTGCTCAAGTTCTTTTATGTCACATTCTTGTCCCAAAATGATGTTTTCCTGGTGCTGCAGTTTTCCTGCTTTAAAGGTTGCTTTTCCATATTTATCAAGAACAAATGACATTCTTATATAATCTGAAAAAGATTTGACAACTTGCAGTTGCACTTTCAGTTCCTCGTATGATGAGCTATACAGTTTTAAATCATTGATAAAGAGAAGATGAGAAGTCTTTACACTTTCTTGTTTTATAGGAGCCAAATTATAGCAATGGCCTAAGCTGTTAAGTAGACAGCTAAATGGGTTAAGGGCAAGACAGAATAGTAGTGGTGACAGAGAGTCACTCTGGAATACCCCAATTTGAATTGTTATCCCTGGGATAATACTTTGTTTTTTATCATGGCTTAATTGCAAAGTGGTCTGCTACTGTTTCATGATCACTGTAATGTAGTCAGTTAGTGTAGGGCAAATCTTATACATTTTTAAGCACTCTTTTATCCAAGAATGTGGGATACTATCAAATTTTTTTGTAGTCAGTCCATGCCATACTTAGATTCTTCCCCTTTTTACAGTCCACCACTATGACTTTATTTAACAACAAATGATCCTTTGTTTCATATGTCTTTCTTTTAATGCCGTTTTGTTCTACTGCCATAATTAAGTTTTCTTCTAAATGACTATAAGCTCTGTCTTTCTTTTTATAGATGTTCGCATGTGAATGCACACTATACTAGTGTTGCAAGTTAGTCCTCATGTTACCTGCTGCAGGTGCCTGATGGTAAGGGCTACATAAAAATTTGTTTGCATTGTCATAAGTTACACTAATCTTGGTTAGGTTTGCTCAGGAATGTGTGATAATATGGATTTATTTGGCTTATATAACTTGTATCAATATTAATCACAAAGACTGCAACCTTCACTACATTTCTTCAAATTATATTCAAATGTCTGGCCCTCCTGCTATCTAACTCGCCTCAAAGAATTTACACATGTAACCTCATTACTGAGAAAAGACAGACTTTGATCAGCCTTTGCAGATGAACATTCATTTGACTAAAAAGCCTGAGCGTTATCCACCGAAGAATAACAGAATTTGTAAATATGTTAACAGTCTTCTACTTTACTGACATGTAAAATGATCACCAGTTATGCTGACTCATTACATCCGAGTGATGCCTCCAGGTGCATTTGCAGTTAACTCCTACTGACACCTTTAAACGTCAAATATTGTTTGTTCATATTAGCATCAATAATTCCAAAACCATGCTATGTACAACGTTTTTAAATATTTCTTCTTAAAGCTTACATAATGGCAAACAACTGCATTAATAGTTGATCTCTGTCTGGTGCAAGTAAATAGACATTAACTGTTATTTTTATGATATTAATTTATATAGATATAATTTTCACGTTTTTCTAAATATCTCAACAAGCAAGAAACACAGACAGATCTCCTTAGCCTCATGTGAAAGCTCTTCATTAGATGAATAAAATGCTGTTGACACTGTGTGTGTAACTGAGTGGTTGCTGAGATATTGTAAGTTGTTTACAAAATATTACAAATGTAATAGTTAATGTGTTTATGGTGACTTATAAAGTTCAGTTTAAGACCTAGAACCTAAAGAATACTACCACTATAAAAATAGTTTGTGCTAAATAGTTTGCCATTTATACATCTTTCATAACGTCTATGGTTCCAGAGATATTCACATTTGGTTGAAATGTGAGGACATAATTTGATTCTGGCAAAAGGTAAGGCTCTGCCCATTGGAAGTTACAGTGCAAACTTCCTAAGCTCCAGCAGAGTGAATGACTTACAAATAGCTTGTTCGAATTCCATAAATTAATTTTATATCTGTAGAACAATATTACATTAGCAACTTTGTCACTTTTGGTAAATTGTTGTCTCCTTTTAAATATGGATATTACTTGTTTTTTCTAAATATTTTGCAAATGCTATTGTGGTGTTGGGGGTACCACAGTAGAAGAAACTGATTTAAAGATGTGATGTATTTTTCCTGTTTTATTTCATACTGCTAACACATTTGTATAGTTGTTTGTTCTGACATGCAGAGGACCCAGCAGGCTGAAAAACTAAGAAAAAAGAATATTCACACTACTGAGTTTTTACTCTTACCAATTGCAAGCACATATACCCACATAAATTTGAATCAGAAACCAGGGAGCACTCTTAATCTTGCTTGTGACATCTCTGAAGGTTTGTTTTTTGAACTCTTTCTGGTATTATTTTTGCTAACTAGGAGCTGGTAGGGTCAGTATTTTTTTCAGTGAGAGACAACTGTTTACTTATTTAGCTGTAAATCATTTTGTGTACATATTCTGTCCATATAGCTAACTACTGTTTTGATATTCTCTGTGCATTGTTTGACCTCTGCATAGCTAATCTGTATTTTTTTTTTTTATTGTTTAAGTCTTATATAATCACTTCTAAATATTTATAGCTAGTATTTATTATTTATGCGTTTTTATTTATTTATTTATTCAACATTTGTTAACCAGGAAAGTCCGACTTGGAACAAAGCCAATTTTCAGCAGAGGCCCAGGGAAAAACGCTCCAGATGCATGTCTTTGAACATGGGAGGAAACCAGAGAATCCAGAGGTAACAAACACAAATGCAGGGAGGATATACAGACTCCGCACAGAAGGCACCCCAGCTGAGAATCAAACCGGAAATCCTCTTGATGCGAGGCGACAACACTACCACTGCACCACTGTGTCATCACAGAATGGGATATTAAGCAATGTAGGTTGAAGAATTGGGGTACATGAGCATATTATTAGTGAGAAATAAGTTATGATTCATAGTTGTCAGGTAATTGGTGTGCATCTCATCATACCAGTAAGAAAATACAGGGAATTGGAGAATTCTGCAAAACTTCCCTGGGGATTGTGTGTACAAATATACCACAAATTTAAACTACAGATTTAATATCTGTATGACTTCACTTATGCCAACAGACTTGCACTGACCAAGAAAAAGCCAATCTGACTGGCTACCCCTCCGCCCCTATTGCAAGTGCTATGTATAGTTTTTGAAGTGCCAGGACTGAATTAAAGAAATATTGCTGCATTACATACATTTATGTTCTATGACTCTGAAATGTGTGATGCTTTCATGGGAATTGTGTCAATGTCTGGGACCTGGACTACATTAACATTACTCCCTGTAATAATGGGAATTTTCCTGTCATCCATTTCTTTGACTATGTCCCCAAAAATGTATAAATATCTTTGATGCTTCTGATTAGGGCCACAGAAAATTAAGAGCATTAAATTCTCCCTCAGGGCCAGATCCAACACTAGGTGACCTAGAAAGCTGGCTAGGGCCTGTGCTGGGTTGGGGAGGACCCTGCCCAAAACAATAATTAATTCATTACATCCGAGTGACACCTTCAGGTCCATCTGCAGTTAAATCCTAGTGATGCCTCATGCCCCAAATATTGCTTGTTCTTTTTTGCATCAATATTTCCAAAACCAAGCTATCTACAAGGTTTTAAAAGATTTCATCTTAAAGCTTACACAATGGCAAACTCAACTGCATTAATATTTGACCTCTGTCTAGTGCAGATAAAGAGATATTAACTATTGTTTTAATGATATCAATTTATATAGATATAATTTTCACATTTTTCTAAGTATCTCATCAACCAAGTAACACAGACAGAACTATTTCACCTCATATGAAAGCTCTCAGCTAGATGAATAAAATGCTGTTGACAGTATGTGTATAACTTGAGTGGTTGCTGAATTATTGTAAGTTGTTTACAAAATATTGCAAAAGTAATAGTTACTGTGTTTACTGTCACTTATAAAATTCAGTTTAAGATCTAGAACCTAAGCAATACTATCACTATAAAAATAATTTGTGCTGAAGGGTTTGTCATTTATACGTCTTTCATAACCCCTATGGTTCCAGAGATATGAACATTTGTTTGAAATGTGAGGACATAATTTGATTTTGTTAAAAGACTTAGGCTCCATTGGAAGTTACAGTGAAAACTTCCTGAGCTCCATTGGATTGAAGGAGTTAAATTTAAAAAAAAAGTAATTTTTTTGGCTAAGTACTGCTGCAAATTAATTTGTTTCCTGCTGTCTCTCAGCAGTATTAGGCATCCTTCGATCCCAAAGAATCATGGGTTTACACCTCTATTGGACTGATCTGAGCAGAGTCTTCTGTGACTGTGCAATCCAATCCAGGAGTTTCAGTCCTTTCCACAATCTGGGCAGCAGTAGCAGATGTCGGTCTGGTATCATGAGCATGGATCTTCCTGAGGGCCCTCTTATCCTCTGCTATTCTTGCCAGAGTGGTTTCATATATAGTCAGAGCTTCATTCACTTCCTGTTTCCAGGCAATCTTATCTGAGGTGAAAGAATACCAGCTGTTCGTGCTGATGGAGAAAGTGCTGTGGTCATGCTTATATATGTCCTTGTAGCACAATTTGGGCCACCCTTTCAGCCTCTTTCCAGACTCCAGCTCTCCAAAAAGGAGGTCTTTTGCTATTCAGCCATCTGTCATGTGTGAGACATGACCCAACCTGTTCTTTCAAGCACTGTGCTGTTGGGCATCTTGTCCTGCCATGAGATACCAAGTATGTGTCTAAGGCAGCGTATATGGAATCCATTGAGCCGCTGCTCCTGTTTTAACACAGAGTCCATGTTTCGCTGGCATACAGTAATGTGCACAATATATATAGGCTGTGTAAACCTGCACCTTGGTGCGCACAATGAGCTTATTATTAGCCCCGACTCTGTTTGTCAGCCTGGAAAATGTTATGGCGGCTTTTCCAATGCACTTGTTGATCTCACTGTCAAGCAACAGGTTGTCAGAGATTGTAGAGCCGAATTACATGATCTCATAGCCAACCTGTAGCTCATAGTCACACATCATGATTGATGGCTCACTACCCACATTTTGGCCCATCACCTGGGTCTTCTCTGAGTTGATCATGAGGCCAAAGTCCATACATACATCCGCAAAGCGAATCATGAGTGACTGAAGTTTTTGAACCAAAATACTGTTGTGATGGCTTAGTGGTTAACTACTGTGACTATAGTGTACAGGGTCCTGGGTTCAAGACCTGCAAGGGCTGTTTATTCCCTGCTAGACAGGGGTCCAGAGAAGTAAATAGTGTGGGAAGAAATAGCCAGGGAATTGTTTTGGCTAGGCTTGTATAGGCCCTAGGGCTGATAGCCTAGTACCAACCTATGAACCTATGAATAGCTGCATCATCAGCAAATAAGAACTCTATTAGACACTTCCTAAGCACCCTTGTCTTTAATCTAAGTCTTGACAGTTTGAAGAGGTTGCCATTCATTCTGGTTCAGAGAAAGATACCTTCTGTAGAAGCTCCAAAAGCAAATTTCAACAGAACTGAGAAGAAGGTACCAAACAACGTTGGAGCCAGTATGCACCCCTGCTTCACTCCACTGAGAATCTTGAAATGCTTGAATGTGGATCCATCAGACATGGTGGTCCCCTTCATGCCTTCATGGAAGAGCCTGATAATCCTAAACAGTACTGGAGGACAGCTGTTCTTTGCCAGAAATGCAAACAGACCTTTACTGCTGATGAAGCTGAATGCCTTGTTCAAAGCAATGAAGTCAATTTTCAGAGGTTTGTTTTGCTCCCTGCACTTTTCTTGTAGTTGCTTAACAGAGAAAACCATATCTACTGTAGACTATCCTGCTGTGAACCCACACTGAGACTCAGGGTAAACTCTGTCTGCAAGAATGTGGAGCCTCTTCAGGACAACATGTACAAACAGCTTCCCCATAGTACAGAAAAGGGAGATGCCACGATAGTTGTTACAATCACTTTTGTCACCTTATTCTTATAGATGGCAAAGTATTGCATGCAACTCTAAGATTAGGTTACAGATAGCACATTTAAAGATTTCTGAGGGAATACCATCTCTCCTAGGGGCTTTTCGTGCATCGCTGAGTTCCTCCAATGTGGGCTCAGCATTGCATTCAGTCATTGTTGGCAGAGGCTCAGTGTCATTCAGGGCTCCCTCCATAACTGTGGCTTCTCATGCATACAGCTGCAAGTAGTGGTCCACCCAGTATTCAGTTTGCTTAGTTCTGTCCTTCAAGATCTCACCTGTCGCCGACTTAAGTAGGGCAATCTTCCTTTGTGATGGGCCAGTGGCTTCCTTAGTCCCATCATACATTCCTCATATGTTACCAATGTCTGCAGCCTGCTGTATCTTGAAGCAAAGTTGGAGCTAATAAACATTTGCACACCATCGAACTACATACTGCACTTGACTCCTAGCACACTGGACTGCCTGCAAGTTCTCATTTGGTGAGGACTTGTATACAGCAAGTACCTGTCTCTTCTTCTTCTCAGTCAGGGGTATCAGCACTTCAGTGTGGGCTTCAAACCAGTCAGCAGACTTGACTGTCTTCTTCCCAGAGATAGATATTGCAGTGTTATAGATACCATCTTGTAGTTTTTCCCATCTCTTTTCGGTGTTAGTGTCATCCAGGCAGGGCAATTCCTCTTCAAGTGCTTGAACAAACTTGCATAATTTTGAAGTGTCATGAGTCTTGCCTATGTCAATGCATAGCCTCCCTTCCCTTTTAGAGTGAAAGATCCTTTGCTTCTGGATGTTCACCTTACTACACATGAGCAAGTGGTCAGTATGACAGTCTGTGCTGTGGTAACTGCATGTTACCCTGACACTACCTAAACTTTTGCGCTTGGTGAGAACAAGGTCAAGTTGGTGTGAATGTTTCATCTTGGGTGCTGCCATAAAACTTTGTACTTTGTACTGCTACACATCCGTTTGTTTCCTGCTCTCTCTCAGCAGTGCTTTAAGAATGCTTGTTTCCAGCCAATGACTGCAAACACATGGACTTCTTACAAGTGAACTACTGAATGGAACTAATCAAACACACTCATTGAGCTTCTAGAACAGAACACAGCATTAGGTATTTCAACATGACGTACGTGTGTAAAGACAGGAACATGAGCACTTACAGTGTGTGTGTGTGTGTGTGTGTGTGTGTGTGTGTGTGTGTGTGTGTGTGTGTGTGTGTGTGTGTGTGTGTGTGTGTGTGTGTGTTTGTGTGTGTGTGTGTGTGCATGTGAGTGTGTATATATGTGTATGTATTGCCCTAGTTAGAGATGGCAGGTAATATACCTTAGTTATAGGTAATAAGAGTCTTAATCCTCTCCGACTGCCAGCCAAACCCATTAGTAACTCAATGAGGAGTTGGTTGAAATGTTCTGAAATGGGTACTTGTTATTACTGGTTTATACATTATGTTTTACTTACTGGAAAAAATGTTCAAAACTACAAATTTCTATAAATTTAAAAATGCACTCTAACAAATGTGCTGCATTAAACAAGAAATACATTTAAAACAATCAGGAAGATAACTCAAGGAACACACATTTTTATGCACGGTCCTAAAAATGAATGTAGGGAGTCCATGGTTTGAAAACAGCCTGAGGACCAATGTATACTTAATCTGCCACTGGTCAGGTGCATTTTTAATTCATGTGAGTTTCAAGGCATTTTCAAGGTATGTGAGTTTCAGTGCATTTTCAATGAATGTGACCTTCAGAGGAAGAGAGACATTTACCATTGCTCATGCTAAGTCTGTTTTTAATGTGCAACTGTTTTGTTTAGCACATTTCCATCAATGTCTGTGCTGTAAAGTTTTAAAGTGGTGTTAGTGGTGCAGCAAGTAGCACAAGTAAGTTTGGTGCAGAAGTCTGTGGGCTCTACTACCACACCAGGTAGCTGGATTGTGGATACAAAGGGGACGCTGCACTTCTGAGTATATCGTCCATCAGATGAGACATTAAACCAAGGCCCCATTAGCCTGAGTTGATGGTAGCTTGACTGGATGTATAAGATCCCACAGCACCTCTCAAAAAGAGAAGGAAAAGTTCCCAGATATCCCTGCCAAATTTCCCCAGTAGTAGGAATGCCACCTTGATCTCCCCTGAAAAGAGGCTACTACCCTAGTGGGACAAACTTGGTCAACAACAGATAAATAAATAAAGAGTTTTAAATTACATCCACGTATGTGCAATCATTTCAAAAGTAAAAAAAGAAAATAGTACGGACACTGACACTTCTGAACAGCGTGTACGGTAACTGGGAGGAACGAGCCAACTAATAGAATACTGCAATGGGTGTATGGGGGGCCTGGTCCATTACACTGACACTTCTGAACAGCGTGTACGGTAACTGGGAGGAGCGAGCCAACTAATAGAATACTGCAATGGGTGTATGGGGGGGCCTGGTCCATTACACGGACACTTCTGAACAGCGTGTATGGTAATTGGGAGGAACGAGCCAACTAATAGAATACTGCAATGGGTGTATGTGGGGCCTGGTCCATTACACTGACACTTCTGAACAGCGTGTACGGTAACTGGGAGGAGCGAGCCAACTAATAGAATACTGCAATGGGTGTATGGGGGGCCTGGTCCATTACACTGACACTTCTGAACAGCGTGTACGGTAATTGGGAGGAACGAGACAACTGATAGAATACTGCAATGGGTGTATGGGGGGGCCTGGTCCATTACACTGACACTTCTGAACAGCGTGTACGGTAATTGGGAGGAACGAGACAACTGATAGAATACTGCAATGGGTGTATGGGGGGGCCTGGTCCATTACACTGACACTTCTGAACAGCGTGTATGGTAACTGGGAGGAACGAGCCAACTAATAGAATACTGCAATGGGTGTATGGGGGGGCCTGGTCCATTACACTGACACTTCTGAACAGCGTGTATGGTAACTGGGAGGAACGAGCCAACTAATAGAATACTGCAATGGGTGTATGGGGGGCCTGGTCCATTACTCTGCCCATAGCCCCATTTGTCCATGATCCAACTGTGGCATCCATCCCTAGTCTGAGCGTTTAGTCATACACTATCTTCCATACAGTTGCTTTCACTCCCTCCATGTTGATGAAAGATTAACTAACATTTTATTTTGTGGTTTAGATTCCTAAAAAACTACAGGTGTAGCCATTTCCCCTAACTTCGATTTCTTTAAAATCAGTTTCCTTTTAATTGCAGTGTTCAACTCTTTAATAGCTATTGTGGTCATGGTGACACACCGATTTGTCTCAGTGCATTAATCTTTAACTGTTCCTTGTCTGTTGTTCATACAGGAGTTCTATGTTCAACATATACAAATGGAAAAAATGTCGTATCCTATCCCCCTTAAAAATCCTGTGCACAAACATTAAATGGAGATGAGAGGCAGAATATGTCATTCTGATCAGAAGTGGCTCTTGCCCAAAATAAAACAATGTGGTGTCAAGATCAGAAATGAGCATAAGAAGCATTAGACACCGTTGCATATGCATATGACCCCATACGTCATCTGAGTCAAATTAACTTCTTAAACTGTTGACACCAAACTATATCTTATAAAAAAATCTAACTTTCCAAAAGAAAACACAAATATCTCCTATACACCTTCCTAATATAAAAAACGATCTTGTAACTATCAGGACACATCTTCTGTGTCCATGTGACTAGTCCAAATTATACATACAACCTCATGTTAAAGTATATGTTAGACTACTGCATCTATCATCTATTAAATGGCTCTGCAAGTTAAATGTTTTCCAAAATAAGGGAACTAAATCATGCCTTTCTGTGAATATTTGATAGAAGTTCAATGTCTTTTAATGATATTAATTCAAAATTATTGCAAACTGATAATTCAAAATTATTGCAAACTAATCAAGTGGAACATGCCCTTGTCATATGACTTTTTTGTACACTCATACCACAACACATTGCACAGACGTGCGATGGAACAGCCCCACCTTCTCCAGACAGGGAAGGAACTCATCAGTTATTGTTGTCATAGCAACCAGAAACTCTTGAGTGGCACCACGTGTTCTGCTAGGTATTTATTTATTTATTTGTTTATTTATTTATTCTTTTGATAACTACGTAGGCTGCTCACAAGATTGTTTTCAGCCATGTAGCAGGTGCAATGATAATGACATCAGTCTATACAGGGTAACAAATATAATCATTTACAAATGTAGTCTTTAGAAGATCTTTCTAATTCCTAGACACAGTTGTCATAGATAACACCACTGCCACCAGCTTGTAACATGAGCCCCTCTCACTACCATAACTCCCTATTGAAATGCCCCAAGTGCCAAAAAGCAGAAAAAAATAACAAAAACACAGAGAAGAGCAAAGCCCCAAAATTGCTCTTCTCCTTAAAATTTCCTTTTGGAAGGAGCAAGCCCTCCCTGCAACCCTCCATGTAGGGAGCAGGCTCCCCACACCCCCTCTCTGAACCTATATATGCCAACTCCAAGATGACCGTACCTCAGAGAAGAGGGAATACTCTGAGAAATGGCATCTCGGACTTGGTGTATGTAAGTCCATTCTTTTGGCCACTTAGTCTCTGTATGACAGGACTTACTCTAGTGGGTCCTGACATTTCAAATGGTTGACCACTGCCACACATATGTAATGAATGACTGGCACCAAAGGGTTCCATCTGCATATGTGAGTAATATCAGCTATGGTCCTTGGATCCACTCCACTTCACCAAATAGGTCAGATTGTTACCAGAAGGATGGTCTTTTGACTCTGTACTCTGGTACTCAACAGGTTAAAGTAAAGTAATGTGTGCATACATTTAATTTAATAACCTATTCACCAAATGCAACCTGCCTCTAACAACATAAAGGGAATGTGCACTGCTGTCCCAGGTATGGGTTTCCAACATCCAGAAACAAACTAAGACTTCTTACTGATCAATTACAGCATTAATTCTTTGGCCTAACAACCTAGGTCACTTTCTCACTACTCTATTTTTGAACCACAGTGTCTTTTAGCACCAGTTACTCTGAGAAAATTAGTATTTTCAGACACAAACACACACAAACACAAATACAGTTCTCAGGGAATGCTGGCAGAAGTC